>NC_047526.1:5692717-5815543 GCF_902827115.2 Pseudochaenichthys georgianus
ATAAAGCTCTGCCCTATCCCTCTTTACGGCAGTCATCCCTTCAGGCCTTTGCCTACATTGAATGTGTTTTATTCAGTTTGCCTAGTTAGACAAGGGTTAAAGTGTATTTCAACATGAGCAGGGCCAGCAGCGTTGATACAAGTGAAGAACAGACTTATGGATACTTGTGGATCCTCACTGAACATTAAACCCGCTGCATAAATGCATGAGCGAGCATCATCTATATTCATTACAGAGTTATAGTGTTTGGCTGGCTGACAACATTGCATTTATATCTTTTTCCTGAAGTGTTTCATCCCATGTTACTCACAATGAATATGGATTGTTGTAATAAATTGCATTTTCATGTAAATGAGCGGTGTAGTGGGTCACAGGTGGAAAGCCAATTGGACTGTCTCCACTTCAGTGTGTGCACACCTGGCAATGAAATGAAAATGAAAGGTGCCAAACTATAATGAAATATTCATGTCAGTGTCAATTTGTCGAGATGCTGACATTACCAGCACTGTGGGCTGCTTTACAATATCATTATGGAGTTTTCTTTAAATTAATTATCAAAAGGCTGGGATGCTTCAAAAAATGTAATCCTTTACAATGACTAGTTACCTATGAATACAAACAAGTGACTGAATATAAAAAGAAATGCAACCTTATTACCTACGTTACTTTTGGATTAAATGAATATCAAATGCAATGACAATAAATGAAAGACAAAATAAATACCAATAACATGTTTTATACTTAAGTGTATTATGTAAGACAACAGAACAAAGTGAACTATATTTAGATATATAGTATGAAAATGATTTTATTTATGGGAAAACCTGCCTTTCATGAAGCATATTCAGGCAGCAGCCTATACACCAACAACACCTGTTTTTGAAAACATATTTTAAAAAAAAAGTACTGAGAAAAATACTGGAGAGGAAGATGTTTAATGAAGAAATATGTGAGCTCATTATACCCTACTGTCCTACTAGGGCATTGCGTTCCAAGAATGCAGGGTTGTTGGTTGTTCCTGAGTCTCTAAAAGTACAATGGGAGCCAGAGCCTTTTCTTATCAAGCTCCACTTTGTGGAATCAGCTTCCAGTTTGTGTTCGGGCGGCAGACACCCTATCCGTTTTTAAGAGTGCGCTTAAGACCTTCCTTTTTGATAAAGCTTATAGTGATAAAATAAAATAATCTAATAAGAGTGCATTGACCTAGATACGTTGTGCCTCTTCACATATACATTTTAGTTCTTACTCTTTCACTTAAATCCTAAAAACTTAGATCTTATATTTAAAACGTTACCAAAACCTTTCCCCTCTCTGACCTCTCGAGGTTTATTAGAGGGTAACAGGTTGCAGAGAGGCCTAGCCCGGCCGGGGAGTGTGGAACGTAGCCACTGACCTACTCCTTACCTCTCACCAATTCAGGTACCAGTGGGGACCTCTCTCCCTGCGTCTGCCTCTCCACCTCTGTTTCCTACTTCTTACTCGCTACCCTTTTCCCTCAACATATCCTAAGGGAGTGCATGTATGTAGACACGTTAGTTTAGCTGCTATAGGCTTGGACTGTCGGGGGGGGGCACCTTACTCCGTATTTCTGGCTGTTTGTACCTGTGTACTCTCATGTTCCGATTAACCCAGTTTCCCCCAAATCTCTTTTTTGTGTCCATATCTACGCCGGGATCCGGAGTCGAGGCTAATCCTGTTGATGTGGTCGTGTGTCCTGGATCCTCTATCCTGAGCACTGGATCTGAGTCCTGGACTTCGAGTCGTGGCTGAACCTGTCTCTGCGGTCCTGCCTGACTCATCATGCTGCTTCCCTGATGGCTCCCACAAGATTGCTGACATCCTCGTGGATTCATCTTCTTATTACAGACACATGCATTTCCAAACATTTGGTCTCTATGCTGTAAAATGTATTATCTCTTCGATGTACACACGGCATCTATTGCACGTCTGTCCGTCCTGGGAGAGGGATCCCTCCTCTGTTGCTCTCCCTGAGGTTTCTCCCATTTTCCCTTTAAACTGGGTTTTCTTCGGAAGTTTTTCCTTGTACGATGTGAGGGTCTAAGGACAGAGGGTCTAAGGACAGAGGGTCTAAGGACAGAGGGTGTCGTATTGTCATACTGATATTCTGTACACACTGTGAAGACCACTGAGATAAATGTAACATTTGTGATATTGGGCTATATAAATAAACATTGATTGATTGATTGGGTAAAAGGTGGAGATTACATAAAATGTGGATTTTAAAGTCAGATACCTGATTAAATACAGCTAACTCTGTTATGTTTTGCATGGGGCTTTTGTTGTTTTTGTTGTGTGCTCCTTTTACCCCTCACTACTCTGTCTTTCTGTCTCTGCAGGGCTGGTGTGTGACAGGGGGGCGTGGCTGGTTACTCCTGGCTGCACACCTGTCCCCACTCACTTGATTACCTGCTCTTTAAGAGCCTGGCCTCTGCGAGAAGTGAGGTGAGGGTCCAGAGTGCCTTTCTGCAGCCTGTTGCAGTTGTTTAAGGAGTTCTTTTTGAGTTTTGGTCGGGAACGTTTTCCCGCAGCTTTGTTTTGGATTACTACGGCCAGCCAAGCTCCCTGTCGTCAGAACCTGCCTTGGATTACCTTGTTAATTAAACTCTTTGAAACTTTATTTTTTGTCAGTCTCTGCTTTGGGGTCCCAGTAGTATCTAAACGTCACAAACTCGAACCCACCTTGTGTTTGTGAGTTGCAATACTTGCAAACCAAATCTTCAAATCCAAATCTTCCTGCGTCAAAACAATAACCAAATGTAAGACTTTGTGCAAGTAATCCAATCCAAAGGGAGCACTTATGTGTGTTCATTTTTAGGAACCAATGAACAGGAACTATTCTTGTTATAGAATACAGGTTCTTGGAACTTTGGATTTGGTTAACATGGAACCGGGTTGCACTTCCCAACCATAAATAGCACCAGCTTTATTTCTGAATTGTTCTAAGATTAATGAAAAGCTATGATAAAGTTTTTTTCTGTGTCACTCTGCTAGATGTGTGCATGGCTCCTGAACTGAGGTTATATTTTCAGAAGCACTCTACGTTCATTATTAATAAAGCTTTGTTATTTTGCCATTACTGTTAAAGATATCATCTTTTTTTAATCAGAGAAGGTTTTCTGAGGATAAACGTAGAGGCCCAGCCTCTGTTTTATTCCTCACTACCCTAACCCTGCATCAGATTATGTTATTTCTTATCACACTATCCATTTAGTTCACACGCAATCAGAAACCAGTCAGGGAAATGGAGAAAAGAAGATGCCCAAAACATAGAAAGTAGAAAGAGTATGGCTATGTATCTTATCTCAGGATATAAAACACTGCATCAGCGTTATCACATAGTCATTCATTATAATTCATTAAATGAACAACAATTTGGGGATTACTCTTATTTGCTTTTTTTCGAGTGTAAATGATGGAGCTGGAGGAGTTGAAGAATTAGCTTAGCTAAGCATAAAGTCTAAAAGCCGGGGAAACTGCAAGGTGGTTTGTTGTGTTTGAAGGTGTTTCGTGCAGATATTTTTAAATGTTAGTGATCATCTGACTGCTCATGATCATGTGGACTGTGATGTGAGGATTCCACCATGGGGGCCACAATGTTCCATGTTTCCACTGCATGGAACTGATAGTCAGCTTTAGACAACTTACTTCTGGAAAAGGTTATTTTTTCTCTGCTTTGTTTTCTACTGGAATCTTTGAATAAAGGCGGGATTGTCAGCTGAAAGCCAGAATGCAAGCACATTAAACTACCGTGACATAATCTTCGACGCAATACTCACTGAATTCGTCCATCTGCATTTAGGAATGTGTGTATTTCGTGTTTCAACTACACCTTCTTATATTGACTCAGCTAACTTGGAACCAAATTGGCACCAATAAAAAAAGGAACAACGGCAATCAAATTAGAAGAAAATACATAAATGTACATGATAGTAACAATCTTGAGGTGGCATCTTTCCTGTTTTGGTCAGCAAGTAAGTAAAATCAATAATTCAAATATGAAAACATTTGTGTTTCCCAGTTTTATTTACAGCTTGAATATGTATGAAACACTATGAAGCTACTTTGGGTAACTAAGATATGAGATGTAATGCACTTAAGGAGAAAATGTACAAAAGGCACAGATAGTGTGGAAAAGATTCAACGGCTTTATTGTCACATGCGCAACAGTGGAGTTGTTGGCAGTGAAACAATGCTTTAAAACAGTGCAAGCAAAATGCAAGAATAAGAAGCATTATTGGGTTATTTCAACCCAGTCTCACTGCATTTCGTGTTATAGTCACAACATGTAATCTATTGATTCATGTTCACCAACACGATTTTCCCCTTGTTTTTGTGTCACACAGAACGACTTTGAAAGCAATGTATTTCTATTGGTAGTATGTTTCGTGCCTGCAGCACGTCTTTTTGTCCGTTCGGGTCGTGGAAGACCGGAAGCTGTGTGGTTCATAAAAACATGTTCTTACTCAATATCAAGCCACGATTATTGTTTTTATTTTAAATCCTATAATGTCTGACTTTTTTTGCCGTCCGTGAGGAAAAGAAATGGGGCTCAGAGCCTCAGGATACTGAAATCTGTATTTTTTTAAATCTTTTTTCCTTCTAATTTGTTATTCTTTTCCAAATAACACACTGTTATTTACTCACCAATAACACACAATTATCCTTGTTTTTATGATATTCTATAATATCGGGCTTTTTTGCCGTCCGTCAGGAACTGAATGTCAAAATAAAGTCACCGGAAACAGACGCAGGCGATACACACACACTGAACTGATTACCCAAGACCCTCAGCTATGGTTGAAGCTCGGTGATTGGATGTTTTAACCGCAATGCACGTTGGGATATGATGTTAATGCGATATGAAATAACTATCAACAGAATTGAGTTGCCAGGCAACAGCTTGGGGGGAAAACATTATTTCCGGTCTCGAAGTTTGCATAGTAATCTGCAGTACTCATCAACTAAAAACATCAGTTTATCCTTGTTAATTACACAAAATTGATTTGTTTAAATTGTGTACAATGCTTTTGTGTTTTCCCCCTTCGATTCGAAGAATCAAATAGTTTTTTCTGAGTTTAGGATGGCCAAAGACACTACACTACCCATAATCCTCAGCTATCGTTGGGACTACAGTCCCTTTGTTTGACAAACCCCGTGATTAATCTTCAAGCTCTGTGATTGGATGTTGGAGTGGCAGTGTGCCAAAGTTACGCCGAGCGTCAAACAGCTCTATGAAATGGAATGGAACCACGGCAGACTATCCAAAACTAGACTCGAACGATTGTCAAGTGCCAACAATCAGGCGAGATATTTGATAGTTGGTGCTTGAAAAGAATAAACATGTATCTGCAGTTCCTTATAAAGTATATTCATTACTCGTTATTCTCTACTAATAGTTCATTAAAGACTGTATATTATGGCTATTTTGCACATCGCTTTCAAGATGTTCTAAGGTGTATTGACATATCATACACACAACTACGGTGTAGTTATGCAATTAATGAAAAACTTGGGTCGCAGGTTCCTCAACAGTGCATTACAAGACATCTTGTTACGGTTGAGCAGCGCTGGGAGTACCCACGTGCAGACAGACCATTGTTTAACAGCAAAAACACCTTTATTCAAGGCAACAGGATCAACAAACAGACAGGAACTCTATCTCCCTCTAAGCACAAATGGGAACCAACAGAAAACAAGAACTTAAATACACACATGGCCAATCAAGACACAGCTGGGGAGGGGAGGGGAAACACAAAGACACAGGTGAACAGAATCAGGTGATCACACAGGAGGGAAAACACAGACAGGAAACACATACACACATGAAAGACAGGGTGTGATCATCCTTGAATGAAAAACAGGAAGCCGACAGTCCGAGACAATTCCAAAATAAAATAAACAGATCCTAACATAATCCCCCCCTCAAGGGACGGATCCCTAAAAAGTCAAAAAGGTCAAGAAGAGCGGATGGAGGGGGTCCGGAGGAGGGATCTGGGCGGGCGGCACGGGGCACGGCAGAGGTCGAGAAGGGGGACTCGGGCGGACGGCCCTGGGGCAAAGCAGAGTTCACGAAGGGGCGAAGATCACAGCGAACTCAGGGGGCCGGGCATGAGGGTGAAGGCAGCGGCTGGAAGAGTCAGGGGGCCGGGCCCGAGGGTGAGGGACCCCCAACAGGACAGGACCTGGTGCCCGCAGGAAATCCGGTGGAGCAGGCGCCGGCTTTGGGTTTCCCCAAAGAAACAGGTGTTGGCGGGACCCCCGGCGGGACAGGTGTCGGCGGGACCCCCAACAGGTCAGGGCATGGGGTTGACAGGACTCTCAGCAGAACCCCCAACGACACAGGACATGGAGCCGGCAGAACCCCCGACGAAACAGATGTCGGCTGGACCTCCAACGGCACAGGACATAGGGCCGGCAGGACCCCCGGCAGAACAGTAGTCGGCGGGACCCCCAACGGGACAGGACATGGAGCCGGCAGGACCCCCAGCGGAACCTCCAACGGACCACAGCCTTTTAGTATGTTATTCTTGCCATGATCCCAGCAGAATCAGAAACCTTTTATTCCACCTCCAGCGGGAAACGTATGGCGTTACAAAGGTCCAGTCAGATAAGTGCAAAAAGAAAAGGAGAAGACTTAAATATATATTAAAAAACGCACGATCTAAAAAAATACACACAAATAAGCAAAAACAATTACACAATGGTAAAAAGTAAGTAGCAGCATTTTTAAACGTAAGTGAATATATCAGAGTATTTAAGGAGCCGGTATATTGCTCATGAGCAGTGGTATGCACAATAGTTTTATATTGTTATTGCATACGAGTGATTGCAGTCATTGTTGGTGTGGTGGTCTACCGGAGGCCAAGGTATAGTGGGCTACACATACAGTGTGGAGATAGCTTTTACTTTGCCTAAATGATCTGTCAATGACCTGACTCTCCCTCTTGTCCACCATGGGTGTAATTACCACCACAGCCTCTAGGTGCTGCTGTTGAGTCTCCTATTGTTCTCACTTGCTATTTCAGGTGGAAATACTCTCATTATTTTTCTATTCTTTCCTCTTTTAGCTCGGCCAGCCCATTTTTACTGAACTGCACGGCAGTTGACATCATTGTGTCCGTCATGATAATGATGTGATGTTCCTTGAGCTGCTGTGAGCGGTCTGTTATCACCGCTCATACCTGCGCTCTTTGTTCAACCAGGAGAAAGAGGCTGACAGACAGCACTGTTTTCTACAGATTGTTGCCCTGACTCCAGATGTGAGACGATTAAAGCAGCTGTACATCATTGTGTGGATGAATCAAACAGACACAAGCTTCTGCTCCTCACACACTGGCGGGCCCAGTTGGACATCTACTATTGATGATATGACGGCTCGCTGTGAGTCAAATACATTCAAAATCTTCTTCTGATGTAAGGGATGGAGCTTGTTTGCGACTCAATAGTTACTGTGTGAGAACTGACAACCTGTTCTGTACGAAGGCTTTGATTTAAGAATCAAAACACTTATTCCATCCATATGTGTGTTGTGGTGTTTAGACTGATATAGTGCACACGCCCAGGAAACATGAAAAAGCTATCAGGGCATGAGTAGAATATACTGTAGCTTCATCTCTCACTATCCGTCCTACGTGACTTGTTTGACAAAAATCCCTCAAAGATCTTTCTCCCTGAGATGTCAGACTGAAGTCATTTTAGATGTAAAACCATTTTCAAAATACTAAGCTTGAAAGCAGTGTGTCAGGCTTGGCATAAAGCAGGAGATATGGCTGCTCTGGCAGGGACTTCCTGTGTGAACGAGTTCTATAACGCCTGATATACCTGGGAAGTCTTTTATGACACATTGCGGCTCTGTCAACACTGGAGGCCTATTGAAAAAGATAGCTTTCTAATTCAATGTAAAAACCATTTCCCCCTTTTCCTGCCTATCTCAGTCTTCTGTCAGCCATCACTATCTGTCTGAGCTAATGGCCTAGCAGCAACCAAACAATGTTTTCTACCGGCCTCCAAGCAGAATATGTAATATTTCAAGTGCTGACTCTTTATGGTAACCTAGCACATGGTGAAGAGATTAGCCTGAGATTGAATGAACAACAGTACACGGCGAGTATAAAGTTGTTAAGAGCTGCCGACATAAATGGATGCCGTGCTTCCATGAGCGTCAAATCCCGCCGCCGATTTCATTTCATTTCATTTCATTTCAAACCTTTATTTATACAGATAAATCCCATTGAGATCATTGATCTCTTTTTCAAGGGAGACCTGCTCAAGTAGTTCCACATGAAACATAAAAACATAAACAGAACAACAAAAGGACATCATCCAGCATCATTTACATAATTATCCACATAAACAGGTACCAATAGCTTCCGATTGAGTAGCATCCAACCCAGCTTTAAAAACATTTAGTGGCACCAGATTGTTCAGTTTCCATTTAATTTGCAGACTATTCCAAGACAGAGGAGCTGCGCATCTAAAAGCTGTCTTCCCTAAGACAGTCCTAGCAGTTGGCACATTTAATAAAACCACAGCATTCGATCTCAGGCAGTAGCCACTTACAATTCTCCGTGAGATCAGGGAGCAGATATAAGATGGAAGTTTCCCTAACATGGCTTTGTATATAAAAATGTACCAGTGACTGAGCCTCCGTACAGTTAGTGAAAGCAAACCAGCCCTTGCATACAGGGTACAGTGATGGGTTAATGCTTTACAGTCTGTCACACATCTCAGTGCGCTGTGATACGCAGCATCTAACTTGACCAGGCAATGGGCAGGTGCATTCATATAGATCAGATCACCATAGTCCAGCACAGGTCAAAGGTCACAGAGCCTTTTCCTGGCCTCAAGCGAGAAGCAGGACTTGTTCCTGTAGAAGAAACCTAGCCTAACCCTCAGCTTTTTAAGCAGGTTATTGACATGGAGTTTAAAAGTGAGACGATCATCAAGCCAGATACCAAGGTATTTGTAACAGGCAACAACTTCAAGTTTTGTTCCTTGCGTAGTTACAATATCTAAAACAGGCTCCGGTGTCTTTTTAGCTTTAGAAAAGAGCATTACCTTGGTTTTATCCACATTTAAAAGAAGCTTTAATTCAGAGAGCTGAGTCTGAATAGTGTTAAAAACAGCCTGTAATTTAACACCAGCCTCTTTAATGGAGGGACCTGCACAATACATCACAGTATCATCCGCATAAAAATGTAAAGTAGCTTCATCCACATTATCACCTACGCTGTTAGGGAATATGGGAATACATTGCAATCAGTTCAAAGCTCTTTGCGTCCCTTTATGAAGCTGAAGGAGCCTCGGCACGTCCCAACTGCACGCTACGGGACCCTGACCAGGGACCCAGACCAGGGACCCAGACCAGGGACCCTGACCAGGGACCCAGACCAGGGACCCTGACCAGGGACCCTGACCAGGGACCCTGACCAGGGACCCTGACCAAGCGTCGCTCCTGGATGCTTAGGGAGTGAGAGTGTGTTGTTACTGCACTGTTCAGAGAGGACATTTGGGTTACATGTCCAAATAAGCAACAAAAACATTATTCATAGTAGAATATGATACACTATAATGTAGATACAAGAATATACGACAACTTTTAAGGTTTAATGTATTTCTCCACAACATTTAAAAAAACATATCAACGTATTATGTCATCATTCCCCAGTTGTACCAGTGAAACATGCCTCTCATTGCATGTCATGGCTTTTCTTTTTTTATTTAGACGGATACACATAAAGGAAATATTACTTGTCACGGTAGCATTACGTCATGCATGAGCTGCACCTATTCTGAGTGGAATCCTCTTAGAGGATGAGAGAGTGCAATGCCTTTAACATGCTGTAATCTGACGTTACCAAGACTCTTCCATGACCCGGGGGACCGGAAGCTAAAGAATATGATGCACAGGGACATCCATTGAATTCCAGGAAGAGAATCGCCGAGTTAATCTGCTTTTGTGGGCCTATTATCTGCAGTGCACTGACGTGGGTATAGAGAGGACACACATCTGTCGGCGACGTTCACATCTGCGAGGCCCCACATGGACTAATTTGTAGATGTACAGTACAGCAGAGCAGAGCTGGCCCCGGTTGCTCTGCAGCGATAGATGGTGTGGTGATAGTATTATGTGCTCGGCAACTCGCCCCCGTCCCCAACACACACACACACACACACACACACACACACACACACACACCCTCAAGGATCCGGTACACAGCGGTTTAGGTCTGCAAAGGAGATAGTGAACATCAATATTTCAGCCATTTGCTGATTATGTTCTACGTGTTAGCTCGAGGGCTCTTGATAATCTCGGGCTGGGACCGATGATATGCCGGTTCAAAAGCCCCAGTGAATGATATGATTGCAATATTGATATTGCGAGTTGGACAGTGAGGAGAAACTGGATTTGTGAAGCTTTGTTTTAAAACCAAACCCACAGTTAAATCCCAGAGCAATGTTGGCCCACAATGCAAATGAGTGAGCGCTGATATGAACCAATCAGGCTTTGTGATTACGGTGGATTCCGTTATCAACATATGCCATGCTAGTGATGCTAATCACAAACGGGACTTAGTGTTTTGTCAACAGTATGTGAAAATCTAAGTCTTTTTCCCACGAGCAGTAGAACAATAGAATGACAATGGTTTATTGAACATATAGAGCATTATATTAGCAATTTGCATTTCGGATGAACATGGAGAAGAACACATGGAGTAAACAATCGTGGCAAAGCAACTTTGTGACGTCAGTATGAACTTAAAATTGTTTGAGTCTAATAAAAGAAAAAATCAGTAGGACAGTTGGTGGAGAACAAAACCAATACATGAGTATGTACAGTATGAGTTGTAATGAGTAAATACACATATACAAATGAATGAGACAAACCATTAATAATAATAAGGACATAATCATAATACAATGATAATGATATTAATTTGATAATCTCCTTCACTGTTTCAGAGAGGTTGATGTCCGGTTTGTTTGTCTTATCTTAAGAAGTCTATAGTGTTTGCAGTTTGTGCTCGTGCGCATGGTCTTCTTTTAGTTTGTGGATATAAATAAGGTTATAATATTATTGTGATAGTGAGGGCCGCCAGCAAGTGTGGATATTGCATTCAAAGCATTGTTGTGGAAATGAGATGCAAGGTGTACACACACTGTCAGTTCTTTATGAAACTATAGCAGGAGTAATGCATAGGAAACTGGAGACGTATGCATGCCATCACTCCAGCTGAGCAATGAGAACCAGACCTCCTCCAGAGCGGTCGGACTCATTCTTTCTTCTGTACAGCCTCATGTATTTTAAAGTTCCTGCTTCTGGATAACACATTCTAACCACAGTATCCTCCGCCTGCTCAATAGCAATGTGGCCCAGCCCAAGCTGTGGTCCCCCACTGCTCCAGGAGTTTTCTGTAGTCTTCCAGTAAAAAGAAAAGGAGACAGTATATTAATGTTTTCCTATACAGTTATACAACTGAAAAAACAAAGATGAATCGTTTCTTCATAGACACATATTGCATTGTTTGAGGAACCTGGTGGAGACCTGCAATACGTGTGAGACTTTTAGAGTTGATAAAGTCACCCTACTCTAGGGGTGGGCGATATGATGATATATATCGTCGTGACGATATTAGGTCTCCACGATATGCTTTTTCAGAGATAACGTATCTATCGTGATACAAAAAAATAAAAAACCTATAAAAAAATAAACTGTTCCCTTCAGTTATGCTAAAGTCTTTTATTGCACTTCAAGTCTAAAGTTTACATTTGAATTGTTTGGCACTGACTTTTCCTCATTGATGTTTTATGTTAAGTAACTTGAAAAATAACCATAATAACCGACATGAAAAAATATCGTGATATATATCGTCTATCGTGATACTGCTTGAAAAATATCGTGATAATATATTTTTCAATATCGCCCACCCCTACTCTACTCCATCCGACAAGATGCTGAAAATAGCTCAAATGATGTCTTTTAATTATTGTTTGGGAGAACAGTTAATAGCAGAACTTTTCGTTGGGGCAATTGTTCAGTTAGTCACTAGATAAAACCAAAAGCAGTTGTCAAGGCAAGTCAATATAGCCCAATACCAAACAAAAGGCCTGAAGACACTTCACAATCTCTACAGCACAGAAACAACCTCTATCCATAAAGGAGAAGCTAGGCCAATGAAGACCTCTGCTCTCGGTTCCAGTGAGCATTGCAGATGTTGAGGACGACTTGTGACATCGATTGAGCCTTAATTGAAGGTGAAGCATCTGTAAACTGAGCGTAGTGGTGTTGTTGACCCACTGCCATGTCCTCTAGCGCTGCTACCATGACTACAGTTCCACGTGTGTGTCAACAAGATCTGACTAAACTAATCTTCCCATTCTGAGCACATTCATGCTCAACAACAAATAGCCAAGCGTTACAGACTCTAAGAATATAAATGACAGAAGGTTTTTATTTATGGATGGTTGCAGCCAGGAGCCACCAGTGGGACGATAGACATTTTGTTCGGCAACTTGTATGTAATGCCTCAAGGACCACCATTCTGTATTTCTTTTAAAAACACAGTGGAGGTGTACACATATGAACATACTGAGTTAAATAAAGAATAACTGCTTTCCAAACAGCTAATTGGGCTTCAGCGCGTCTTGCTTTCACTTGGAAAGATCACAGTGAATTGCTTTCATTAGTCGCACATGTTCCTCCCCTGTGCTGGGATTGTAGCATTATCTCATTTGCTCACATTGTGTAAAGGGACTGAGGGGAGACGTATGCATAAACAAAACAAGCTGAAAACAGAGACAACTGTGTAACTGCTAAATTCACAGCCAATCAGGGCAGCATATTCAGTCATATTTTAACACAACAACTTGGGTGATGCCCCCATTAGATATTCATACACACCATAATGAGGCATCACTGAGCGTCCCTTCACAATCCTTCCATTTATTTACTGTTTGGTTTGTATTGACGGGTAGGGGTTTTTCAATTATACATTTTACCATCAGAATCTGTGACTGTTACACATCAAAAGCCCCATTTCGTTTAATTTATTCAGTTCTTATATTGATGAGCAAATGTACATACATGTTCGCCCTTACAAATAAAAGTTAGAAGACAGTATACATGTAGGCAGTAAGGCCGCCCAATTATCAGAATATTATTAAAATCATGTTGGCCTAATACACAGTGGTGATCACTTTAAAGGGGCCCTATTGTGATTGTTGGGGAGTTTCTCTCTGTCACGATTTTAGTTGTGTCTGTCTTGTCATGGTTTTATTTTGAAATTCTGTTCTCCCCGTGTCTTGTCTTCCTTCCCGTGTTTGCTCTCCTGTGTCTGATTGTCTCATTGTGTTCACCTGTTGCCCTTGTGTTTCTGCCTCCCCTGCCCAGCTGTGTCTTGTCCTGTGATTACCCTTCTGTGTATTTAGGCTGCAGTCGAATAGTCCATTTAGCTTAGGAACCTTCCTAACGGAGTGAAATGACCCGGAAGTCCCTCAGTGGCAGCCATGATAAGTGCTGTTCGAATTCTCTAGAATGATGAGAATGATAGGAAAGGAGGTTTCAAACTTCCTTTATAACCTCCTTTAGCTTAGGAACCACTGGACCTCCCTTACCGAAAGGAGAGGAGAAAATGCTGCCCCACAATGCATTGCAGCCGCAGCATTTGCCGTCACTCAACATTCGGCCGTTCACGGAAACAACCGATTATAAAAGAGAAATGATATCATGAACGTTACGGTGCTTATTAAGCATTTTAAAACGTATGTGGTAAGTTGCCAAAGTGCTTTGTTTTGAGCGTTCATCAGTATTATAATCAAAAAGAGAAATATGAACGTTAGTTTTTAATGAAATGATCAAATAAAGTCAACATTTCAATGAGCTGTGTGGGGTAGTTCAACTTTTAAAAGATGTTTGAATGGTGATATACACAGTGATAGATGTTAAGGACTAACGTTTATAATAAATACATCTGTATTGATTTTAAGATCTTTAGTTCATACAATCATACGTATTGGGATCATTGGTATTAATGTGGACCGGAGGGAGAGGGGGAAGCAGAAGTTTCACTTTCCTTTTTTATTTCAATTCCAACTTTGGTCCTGAAGAATCTGTTTCTCTGTTGTCCACGTTCATAAAGCAAAGCAGCAGCACCAGAGCACGGTGCAGAGTCTCTAGATGAGTTCACAGCAGTCCCTCGTTCTTATTAAACATCCATGTTGTAGTCCGCTGTATAGAAAACTGTAGTTTCCATGGTTCCCCCACAGCAGCAGACGCACACAATGACGTCCGCTGGCGCATCATAAACACGTGGGATAGTGAAAGTGCATTCTGATTCTCTAAAGCACCGCAGTCTCTTCTCCTAAGTCCTTTTGAATTCTCCTGTCCACTATCCCTTAACCCCGTGACGTTTCACTCAGAGGTCAAGGAATAGGAGATAGGGTTAGACATTAGGAGCTGATTTTTGGATTATCGGAATGCAACCTTAGTCTTGTCTTCCTCTGTGCTCCATGTCGGTTCGTTGTCTTTTCTCACCCTCCATGTTTGTCACTTACCTCGTGCTACCTGTTCATGATTCATGGTTTTTGTCTTGCTTTTTCATGTCATCAGCTTTGTTTAAATAAAACTCGCTTTTGTTTTGAAACCCGCTTCCCTTTTTGCATTTGAGTCCTAATATTCCGGAATCGAAGTTAACCTTAAATGTTTGTTAAAGCTTTGTAAGTTTGTTTCGTAACAGACAAAATGTAAATACATTTATAAAACGGAAAAGTCAAACCAAGCAATCTGATTGGTCGATAGTGTTTTTGCGGACCTCTTTGATTACAGATTTGAAAACATTGTTGCTTGCTTTAAAAGTAGCACAATTCATTATGTCAAACCTGGGAAAGTATCTAGATATCCCTGCCCTGATGCCAAAGGAACTGCACACTGAATATGAGTCGCCGTTTGATGTCTGTGTCTGGACCTCTGCGTAAAAAGGAGGGTTTCTGCCCCGTTACTTCTCTGCTGTTTTCTTGTCCAAGTTTGAAAAGCAAACTGCTTGCAGACCTTCTTTCTGAAGATGTGAGCGTCCTTAACAACGGTCAATAAGTCCTTGCTGCACATGATCCCATACATGGTTCCATCTTAAGCTTTGTTAGTTAGTTAGTTTCGTAACAGACGTAATGCAACAGTTGTAACGGTTGTAGCTTTTCTCAGACGCCGAGGGATACTGACTTGTTGTGAAAAGTAACTACAATTCTACCCGTGGTATACGCTCATTATATCACGGCTAAGAACCAATCAGATTGCTTGATTTGACTTGTCCATTTTATAAATGACTGTATACCAAACATCCAAACAAATGAGGTAGAATCCAGAACAGTTTGCCATAACATATGGTGTGTTTACAACTCGTCCCACGATGGAGTCACTTTTCCTCACACCATACTCCCATTTCTCAACCCCACAAGGACCTATTTTCCTCATTGAGGTAAAACGTTTATTAACGTTTGGACACAATGAATGATGGATGTCTGGACATTTGAAAGGAAGTTTGCCAGGGATGGATCAGACATGCTAAAACATTATTTTCCAGGTGTGTTGTTGGAGGCCCCAAATTCAAAACCTCCCCATTGATATCACGACAGCTAAAAGTGTTCCATCCAGACTGAACACTTTGAAGACTCAGGGTCTGAGGGGCAACAGTGCACCAAAATGGGAAACCATTTCTAGGGGCATTGTCATGTTCAGAGATGGGACGTTACTCAAAAAAAGTTATATATTACATATTACTTATTACTTTACTTCGTTACTCTCTACATAAAGTAACGCGTTACTTTACGCGCAGGGCCGCCGCTCCCTACAGGCAGATCACGCAGACTGCGGAGTGTGCATCATTTTGCCTCATCTGAAACGCAAATGCGGCGCGCCTACAGTGCGTTACTTTACTCTGGATCCGGAGGTCCTCCTCAGCTATTAGCTTCACCTTAGCATGTGTTCTTTGCAGGTGCTTGTTGAGGTTTGACGTGGTGGTGTTTGCAGCAGTGGATAACAGTTTCTGGCCTGGACACAGTTTACACCTCACCGTCACATTCCTGTCCTTTCTTCGGACGAACTCAAAATAATCTAGTAATTCTTTGTTAGTCGGTAACTGTAGTGTGATTACTGAATTATAAAAGTAACGCGTTACACTACTCCGTTACCGACAGAAGTCATATATAGTAATACACCCAACTCTGGTCATGTTAAAACAGGGAAAAGGTCTTTATTGAACTCTTTACACAAACTTGTGAAAATATCTTACCATTAAATGCTAGAACATTAACATTTTTGCTTTCTTTTAGCACATGAATGATTTAAGAGTTAAGGGTGCAGAGGGCCTCAGGGAAGGTTGCAGAACATGACTGTCCTACTTCTGATACTTTCCGTCTTTTAAAAGCAGGCAGGAAGTTTAAAAGTTCTCTCTTAGTGTACTGGTGTGGATTCCAGTAAAGAGGCTATTTTTAAATCCGGGCGTACCATATTGTCTTTGTCGTTTCCTGTCTTGTGCTGAGCTGTTTCCAAAGCACTCAGTTATTCCAAACGTCAATTATGCTCCGATCTATGCACAATCAAACCGCATCATAGCTTCTTCAGAACCTTTTCAGCTGTCTGGAGAAAAGTATTTGCTGCATCAGAACTGATGTGGTGTTAACTTATACTTTAAGGGATTGTTTCACCCAATAATAAGAAGGTGGGATATTTGTCTAAACTCGGTCAAGAATATTTGTGTCTCTTGTTAAATAATTGTATCCATGTGTACACCGAAAAAATGGGGGGGGTGGTAGAAAAACATTCTCCGATCAACTTGAGAAGACCAATCACATCATTCATGGTGCCAGACACCGTGACAACGGAGGACTGTGGTTGGGAATGTGACGTGCTGCAGGACAACAATGGAACAGAAGCATTCTCTGCTGTTGTCCTCGCATATGGAGAGTTGCATTTGAAAGGAATAATACATTCTCTCAAAACATGATTGACAGCAGAAAATGAAAATGTTTCTCCTTTTTTTAAAGATGGCGGCCAACTTCATGGTTGGTATCAATCGTCTATATTCCGGATATTTTATGATATTGTGTGAATCTTTGAAATCAAACACTTTGTTTTCCAGTTCAAACGGGTGCAAACACGCTACAACAGAAAATACCGGAAGGAATCATGTGATCACATTGTTAAAATAAGATGATAAAACGTACATTTTAGATACGTTTCCAGTGACAGCTGGCCCACTTTATAACCCCGGTCCCAGCTGTGTGCGTCACCTATTAGGTTCCCTTGGTTTCTGTTCCGTTGCATTTAGGCTATGAAGCACTTTTAGTAAACACTGCTCATGTTTGGTGAATGTTACTGAATATGTTAATTATATCCATGTGTTTTGGCACATTTGTGTTTTTATATTTCATCAATCAATCAATGTTTATTTATATAGCCCAATATCACAAATGTTACATTTGTCTCAGTGGTCTTCACAGTGTGTACAGAATATCAGTATGACAATACGACACCCTCTGTCCTTAGACCCTCACATCGTACAAGGAAAAACTTCCGGAGAAAACCCAGTTTAAAGGGAAACATGGGAGAAACCTCAGGGAGAGCAACAGAGGAGGGATCCCTCTCCCAGGACGGACAGACGTGCAATAGATGCCGTGTGTAAATTGAAAAGATAATACATTTGCAACATAGGTAGTCCAAATGTTTGGAAATGCATGTGTGTATAATAGGAAGGAATATATATAGGAATATTTGCATTGTTTGAGATGCTGCTAAGCATTTCTCCTAATGGAAGTATGTTGGGCCATTGTAGCGCGTTGGCACCTGTCAGCCAAACATTCAGTGCCATTTCCTTTTATATCAGTTGAAATACTAATGACGAAATAAATGCCATTGTTATATTGATGCTAATGATGATCCACGGGAGGGCTACTCCCCATAAGCTGCTTCAGCCCTCCCGCTTCTACTCATTTTGTTCATTTGTGTGTATGAATTATACGTTTTGTATGAATTTAGTAGAAGAAAAAGAAGAAAACAAATATATATTTATATTCTCCAGATGCTTTCTGCAGAACATTCTTGAATGCACTCAAGTGCTTACAATAGTCATTAGAGCCCTGAGTCTGTTTGGAGACAAACAGTGATTAGGAGTAAGTGACAGCTGATACAGCTTAATGTTCCTCTGAGTGTCAAAACCGAACTCTGAAAAATGAATCCACCACTCCACACAGAAGGGTGTTTTCAAAATAAGGTCCTTTACTGGGTTTGGCACAGTAAACAAGGTACCAAACAAACGATCACTCGATAGAGGAAAAAACGTCACTTAAGGTGTGGAAAAACTAAAACACTCACTAGAGGAAAACGTAACACAGCTAATAAAACAAAAACACTCACTAGAGGAAAACGTAACACAGCTAATAAAACAAAAACACTCCCTAGAGGAAAAGGCACTGGGCAAAGCAATGATCCTGGCTTGGCTACAGATGCGGGTAGTCTACGTGGCATAACAAGACGAACTGGCACAAGACAAGGGGAGACTAGGACAATATATACACGAGGTGAGGGGGCACAGGTGGCACAATCAGGACCGGGTAGACAATCACAGACAAGGGGGGGGGCAGAGACCTGAAACGAGAGGGAGAGTTACTTTTCCAAATAAACCAGGAAGACACAAAACAACACAAAGACAGGACAACACAAACTTAAATACTCTTCCGAGACATGACACTGAGGTATACAGAAGAGGATTAGGGCCAGGATTAGTCAGCATTCTGACTTTTTCCTCCGAACAAAAAAAAATTCCGCTCTGGCGCGCATAAATTCACTCACGTCCTCCATTGTTGCCTGCTGCAATGTGTCAGTCTCTCACTAAAGCTGGTTCTCTATTTCTGACTTTAAAGTCAGAATTCAGACTTTTTTCTCACAACAAAAAAACCCATTTTTTTTTTCAAATCCTCCAAAAAAGAAATCCTCTTCCGTAGAGGTACAGTAAGGACAGAGGAGGTTCAATACAGGGTGAACATGTGATGTAAGCAGAGAGGCAGTGGTGACAGCTCTTAAAGAGTAATGTTTCTGGCGTTTGTGAGTGAAGAGGACTGTTTCACACGGAGGGCTGCAGAGAAGGGAATTATCTCCTGTATAATTTCCACTCCATTATCTTCACTGAAGTTGTTTTCCCCTAAAACTTAAACACTTTAAGTGTAAAACTGCTTTCGTTTGTATTTGTTTATCTGAACACAGAAGCTATTATTCTTGGGAAACAACGGATAATATGTAACAGGATTGTAATCGGGATACAAAATTCCCTTACAGTTAAATAAAAAGGACATATTCAGAGTTATGTTACATTTGAACAATTTGGGATTACTGGCGGGATTACAATGTGACAGAAACCTAAAAAGGTCCTAGTGTTTGCTGTAGAAGGATTAGATGTTGTTTCTTCATTGTAAATGCACTGTTCTGTAGGTTAATACTTTTATGTAATATATAACAATCCCAACCCTGATTATATTTTCTACAGAGCCTCAAAAATCACAGGAATTGAACAAATATCTAGTAAACCAACACACTCTCACTCCCTAGGCGTCCAGGAGTGACGTTTGGTCAGTGTCCGTGGCGTCCAGTTGTGACGCTCCTAGGCTCCTTCAGCGTCATAAAGGGACGCAAATAGCTTTCAACTGATTGCAATGTATTCCCATCTGCGTCGGGATTTGACGCTCATGGAAGCACGGCATTCGTTTATGTCGGCTGCCCTTAAAAGGCAATGTGAGCGTCCATTCCCATTGGATAACGGAGAATTGTACACCCGGAAGTAAGTATTCCCCTTACTGTCGATTGATTTTACAGTGATATCTGCACTACTCATCGACTAAAAAACACCAGATTATCCTTGTTAATTACACAACATTGATTGGTTTAAATTGTGTGCAATGCTTTTGTATTTTTCCCCTTCGATTCGGAGAAACAAATATTTTTTCGGAGTAAAGGATGGCAGAAGACACTACACTACCCAGAATCCCCAGCTATCGTTTGAACTACACCATGTGCTCTGTTTGACAAACCCCGTGATAGTCCTCAAGCTCTGTGATTGGAGAGTGTGCTCCGAGGGTGACGCCGAGCCTCGAACAGCACTTGAAATGGGATGGAACCACGGCAGACTGTCCAAAACTGGATTTGAACGGGTCCACCGCGTCCCCCCCTCCCCCACCCCGTCCCCAGAACTACACATGCTGGCTATTCTGTTTCGCAACATGTTCTCTATCTATGGCACGTCTCTACTGGGAGTTGTAGTTTTAAAAGACGTTTTCGTATTTCCCATAATAAGAAGTTGCCAGTATTAAACTGTGTACATCCCTGGAGGTTTAGGGGACAGGAAACACTCACATTTAAAACATATAATTAATAAATGGGTGAAAATTGCTTGTGCCCATTATGGGCAGCATTAATATATATACCCACATGCCAGCTAAGGTCAGAAGAGCTTTATTTAACAGCTGGTCTTATGTGTGTGACCCGGACCCTGTGATAACATTACATTAATTGATAAGCCTGAAACATGCACTTGTCAAGGTTCAGAGGCACATTTTGCAAATATGGCAGTAGCCATCGATCAGCTTAAGATAAGATATACTTTATTGATCCCAAGTTGGAACATTTGCGTTACATCAGCATGTGTAACAGTTAAATATGCAGTTGTGTTTATTTGAAAATCATTTAGTATAATCACACAAATTCTGTGTTTTATATTCAACAATTGTGTTCTTTATTTATTGATTGTTCAATACCTGACAAGGCCGGAGATGAAATATCTACATACATCTTATAAGAGTATAATACATTATGTATAATATCAGTTAAAATAAGTGCTTCAACATAGTTAACATTGCTGGAGGTATGCACACATATTGTAATGCACTGTTGAGGAACCTGCAACCCAAGTTTTTCATTCAGTGCAGAACTACACCACAGTTGTGTAGGCCTATATGATATGTCAATAAACCTTAGAAAATCTTGAAATATTGAAAGGGATGTGCAAAATAGTCATTATATACAGTCTTTAATTACTTATTAGTAGAGAATAACGAGTAATGAACATCCTATTAATATCTAATAATAAAAATAATTAAATTCAATAACATGCTTTAACCACCAGGTGTCCCTTTATATCAGCTGTGCACCTTTATGGTGTAAATACAGCCTATCTACCAATTGGATCAAATATAAAAGTGAGCCGAATTAGTGTTGATACTGCAAGGAGACGTATTGTGTGAAAAGAAATGTAAGATGTTGTTTAATGGCTGATATATTTATGATCCACGTCACGTTTTCAGTTCCTCATGTTTGTCTTGAGGTCTTCTCATCAGGGCTCTATAAATACAGAACTACGGCAGATATGTAATATGTAATGCAGCCGAATCGTGTATGTGACGGGGTTCAATTCGTCCATTCGATACATGGCTTAGTCGGTTGTTTAAGCTCCAAAAACACTTTATTTATATCAGCAACAAAAAGAAATAGCGAACCAGCGCAAGTTAGACAACAAAATAAAATCCACAAACAGGCCGTCCCTCACTCATTCAGAGTAAACGTGTTCTGGCTGTTGCCTTCTCTGCAACAAACCCCCGAACACGTCCCAGCTGTTGCCTTCACTGCAACATTCTTCAGAGTGACACAGTCCAAAAAAAACCCAACCAACAAGGAACCAACACCGTCCCTTTTGAACCCATGGCCCCTCCCACAGGCTCACCGTCAACAGGTGACACAATCAACTCAAAACCACATTTCAACATAAATGTAATTTCCTCAAACATGAGGAAACTATCTGAACCAAACATACACAGGTTAACTACCTCTTAACAGTCATTCCCCATAATTAATAAACACAAAATAAATAAGAAATTGCATGGTTCATTTGACGGAAGAGAGCAGGAAATGTTTGTTGTGTGTGTGTGTGTGTGTGTGTGTGTGTGTGTGTCGGCTGTCAGTGGCGGAGTCAGTCACTCTGTGACCCGCTCCGTCACAGTGTATTACAATGCCGTTATGTGATGACTTTCAAAGAGAAAAGCAAGCACACTGGGAATAAAGTATTATTTTATTTTTCAAAAATGTTTTCGGTCTGTTTCCGGTATTTGTTAATGACGATGTGCTGTGAGATGTGAGACTGGAATTGCACAGGGGAAAATAACGTAGGCTATCTTTAGATGCAGATTTTGTTAAACTAATATGTTTGCGCTGTGGACCAACACTATACATTGACGGGGAAGGGGGTAGCAATAAAGATAACACCATTAAACAGTTACATAACAGACACCTTGGTAACAATGAAAATGTTGAATGGACACAATTTCCTGAAGTAATCTTCGTAATAACTAGCAAACTAAAGATCATGTATATCCACTGCACACATAATCTGAAATAACAACTCATATTTCTCGCATCAAATGACATCAAAACGCATTTTAATGGCCAAACTAACTTTAAAATAGGCAGGTGCCTGGTATTTTTATTGTTGTTACTATCTGGAAATGTACAGCCAAATCCAGGTCCACCTAGCAGTATTAGTCAAATAGCTACTCCTGCTGATTTTATATCTAGATCTGGGCTAGGTTTAATTCATTTAAATGTGCGTAGTCTGTTACCTAAATTAGATTTTGTCCGTATTTGGGCGAGTTCGACTGATGCTGATGTCATTGTCTGATCAGAAACGTGGCTAGATAAATCCATTTTGGCCTCTGACATTTACATAAATGGTTACAGTGTATATCGTACTGACCGGCCTAAAAAAGGTGGTGGCGTTGCCATTTATGTGAAAAATAAGTTTTGTGTAACTAATATGGTTTCCAAACAGCTAGAATTTTTAGCCGTGAATATTGAGGTAACAAAGGGTCAACAGCTCATGGTGGTGGGCTGCTACAGGGCTCCTTCGGCTGTCAAGGACTCTTTATCGTCTTTGGCAAAACTGTTATCGCAACTTTCCTACAAGGAAATAGTGCTGCTTGGTGATTTTAATTGGGACTGGTTAACTTCTGTGTCAGAGGATTTTAAAAACCTGTGTACCTCTTTGAATTTTACCCAGATTATAGACAGTCATACTCGCCCAAATATTAAGTCCCCAAACAAATCCTCCTTAATTGATCTAATTTTAACAAATGTTCCACATAAATACTCATCTGTGGGAGTATTTGCTAATGATGTGAGTGACCACTGTGTTGTAGCCACAATTAGGGACACTAAGGTCCAAAAGGTTAAACCACGTGTCATCACAAAGAGAGACAAAAAACACTTTGTGGAGCAGGGTTTTGTGCATGATCTGTTTGATTTTGATTGGGGTAGAATCAATCTGTGTGCTGATGTAGAAACTGCATGGTCTTATTTTTATCTTGGTTTTATGAAAATTATAGATAGACATGCACCTCTGCGTAAATTTAGAGTGAAGGGACGAAACAATCCCTGGTTTTCTGCTGAGCTGTCCAGTCTCCTTCATGAGAGAAATAATGCTTGGGCTAAGGCTAGGAAATCAGGCTCAGAGGTAGAATGGCTACGTTTTAGGCAGCTAAGAAATAGCTTCACATCCCAAATAAAAAGTGCTAAATCAAAGTACTATTTGTCGGTTACCACAGAAAACCTGAATAACCCTAGGAAATTTTGGTAAGCCATAAAATCGATTTCCACTGGTGATATCCCAAATGAGCTACCTCCGTGCCTTACCACAGCATCTGGCACTATATCAGACAGGGCTACTATGCTAAATTGTTTTAATGAGCATGTTGTGTCTTGTGGCTCTCTGTTTGGCTGTGTGGCTCCTGTGAACGCTCCAATCCTTGACTCTGAACAATGTGGTCTGGAAAACCCTTTCAGTTTTACTCCTTTAACTATTGGTATTGTTCATGAAGCATTATCCAAGTTAGATCCTAGGAAACCGGCTGGCCCGGACAACGTAGAACCTTTCTTTTTAAAGATAGCTGCAGATTGTATTGCTCCACCTCTTACTTCTCTTTTTAACCTCTCCCTCAGCACGAACACAATTCCAAAAGTATGGAAGTCTGCTTATGTCCTGCCTTTACTGAAAGGAGGGGAGGCAACTATTTTAAATAACTATAGGCCTATCTCTAAATTGTCAGTTCTGGCTAAGGTTCTTGAACGCTTAGTGAGTGAACAAGTAAAGGAGTTTTTATGTATAAATGATATCCTGTCTAAACATCAGTCAGGATTCAGAAAGAATCACAGCACCATCACTGCCACGATGAAAGTGGTAAATGACATTACTAGTATTTTAGATAATAAGCAGAGTTGTGCAGCTCTGTTTATTGACCTTTCCAAAGCGTTTGACACCGTTGATCATCGCATTTTAAAGCAGAGGCTACTCAGTATTGGCATATCCAGCAATGCAGTGGGGTGGTTTGTGAACTACCTCTCTGAAAGGTCCCAATGTGTTCATTTTGATGGACTGTCTTCTGAGTGGTTAAACATTTCTAATGGTGTACCACAAGGTTCTGTTTTAGGACCACTTTTATTCTCCATATATATTAACAGCGTAGGTGATAATGTGGATGAAGCTACTTTACATTTTTATGCAGATGATACTGTGATGTTCTGTGCAGGTCCCTCCATTAAGGAGGCTGGTGTTAAATTACAGGCTGTTTTTAACACTATTCAGACTCAGCTCTCTGAGCTTAAGCTTCTTTTAAATGTTGATAAAACCAAGGTAATGCTCTTTTCAAAAGCTAAAAAGACACCAGAGCCTGTTTTAGATATTGTAACTACGCAAGGAACAAAACTTGAAGTTGTTGCCTGTTACAAATACCTTGGTATCTGGCTTGATGATCGTCTCTCTTTTAAACTCCATGTCAATAACCTGCTTAAAAAACTGAGGGTTAGGCTGGGTTTCTTTTTCAGAAACAAGTCCTGTTTCTCGCTTGAGGCCAGGAAAAGGCTCTGTGACCTTTGACCTGTGCTGGACTATGGGGATTTGTTGTATATGAATGCACCTGCCAATTACCTGAGCAAATTGGATGCTGCGTATCACAGTGCTCTGAGATTTGTCACAAATTGTAAAGCGCTTACACATCACTGTACACTGTATACCAAGGCAGGTTTACCATCACTCTCTGTACGGAGGCTCAGTCACTGGTACACGTTTATCTATAAAGCTTTGTTGGGTAAACTCCCGTATTATATCTGCTCTCTGATCACACACAGAGTTGCAAGCAGCTATTGTCTGAGGTCACATGATGTAGTCTTGTTAGATGTGCCAAGAGCAAGGACGGTCTTAGGTAAGACAGCTTTTATGTGCGCAGCTCCACTTGCTTGGAACAATCTTCAGCAAGAATTGAAACTGAGCAATCTCATTCCTCTGCATGTTTTTAAAGCTAGGCTAAATGAAATGCTTGCTGATACAATGGGCACTTGTAAATGTCTATAACTATGTATCCTGTAAATATAATGTATAATGTCCTTTATTGTTTTATGTTTCATGTGGAACCTATATGCTGCAGGTCTCCCTTGAAAAAGAGATCTATGATCTCAATGGGACCAATCTGAATAAATAAAGGTTTGAAATTAAATGAAAAAAATTTCCACCGAGAATAAAATGAAGTTCGGCCATGTTTTTTTCTTCTGCAGGGAGAAATTTGAAGATCATGTGACATAGACGCCAGCCATCGGAATAAATGGTGAAAAAAAACGGGGTTTGTCAAACAGAGCACATGGTATAGTCCAAACGATAGCTGGGGATTCTGGGTAGTGCAGTGTCTTCTGCCATCCTTTACTCCGAAAAAATATTTGTTTCTCCGAATCGAAGGGGAAAAATACAAAAGCATTGCACACAATTTAAACCAATCAATGTTGTGTAATTAACAAGGATAATCTGGTGTTTTTTAGTCGATGAGTAGTGCAGATATCACTGTAAAATCAATCGACAGTAAGGGGAATACTTACTTCCGGGTGTACAATTCTCCGTTATCCAATGGGAATGGACGCTCACATTTCCTTTAAGGGCAGCCGACACAAACGAATGCCGTGCTTCCATGAGCGTCAAATCCCGACGCAGATGGGAATACATTGCAATCAGTTGAAAGCTATTTGCGTCCCTTTATGACGCTGAAGGAGCCTAGGAGCGTCACAACTGCACGCCACGGGACCCTGACCAAACGTCGCTCCTGGACGATTAGGGAGTGAGAGTGTGTTGAGTAAATATGACATTTCCTGCCCCACAATGATATGTGTTGCGCTTCATAGAGGTGGAAACTACAGTCAAGTTCCACTCTTTCATTATTTCTTTCTTTCTATAGTTATTCTTTCTTGTGAAGAATACCTAATGTCAATGCAGGCATTCCTGAGAGTGATGCAACCATATATGAGAAGCTGAAATGTCACTCCACTGCTCACCCTAGAGTCCTTTATTGAGAGTCTTGTGTGGTAGGTGTATAGGCAGCAGTGTGAGTGGATGGATTCCTGACACATGCCCTGTTTTATGTAAAGTCAGCCTATTGATACCGCCTTTAGTTTAGCAATGGTAGTCTACTGTATGTTACCTCTTTGAATAACTTTACACTAAGGTCATCTGAAAGTCATGTGACAGTGTGCTCTGTGGATTAACCCGATAATCATTTTCATGAAATTATGTGACTTTCTTACCAAAAAAAAAAAAATGCACCAGTTCTTATTCACAGGCACCAAAGCAACTTGTATATATATTCAAGTGACAACGCCCTAATTAGCGTTGTTATGGCAAGGGCCGAGAAAGAAGTCAGGCTGTTAAAGTGAATGGATATGTCCATCAAATGTCAGACTTTTACTCAGGAGACCATGTTTTACTGACATCAAAAACATGATCACAATGGTCTCGTGACCTTAACCGGGGGTTTACAATTGTAACCATGGGTTAGGGTTAGGGTTAGGGTTAGGGTTATGACGGTGGATTGCCCCAACCTCAACAAAGTGATTTAACCCGAAACATAATGGATCCCTTGCACTGACCCACACTATTCTCATGCATAACCCAACCCAACTGTAACAGCGTTTCTTGAAATGTGTTATGGTTTTGGAAGACACAGGATGATATTGAAAAGTTTTGCTCTAGAGGCAATGGACAAACAATGTATTTGGTCATTTAATTTGGAGGATTGAGGAATAATTAGGAGTACTGAGTGGAACCTAAACAACTTCCAAATCAAGGCAATGTGTGGGTGTGTTGAAACAAGAAGCCATCACTGCTGTGAAGTACTGCAGAGCATGAGAGGTTAGCTGTCAGGCCACGATGCTCTCACATCACGAGTGGACCACTTTAGCTGGAACATGGTCGCCCCCACAATATTACCAATGTTTTAATACTAAGCAAATGGAGCTGCATCTCAAACTGTCAGAGCATAGGTTAAAAAAGTATTCCTGATATTCTTTGGTGCCACATGATTAAATAACTCCTCGTGAGGGACAGGCCCTGTGTTAGGTAACTCTGTTCACTCAGAGGTCACACTCTGCAGGAGCTTTTGATGAAAGCAACATCCTGTCGTAAAGAGCTTTTCAATTCACTGGTGTCAGAGTGAACGCATTCCCTGCCAGGAGATGATCCACCCTCTTATATTCTCTTAGGAGATGTCATATCGTATGAACAGCGTGGGTAGTACTAGGGTGGGGGATTTGACATGCCATGACACTCAAGATGGTGATTAAAATGAAACTTGTTCTCGTGGGTTCACACACAAACTGTCCAACAGCATGTTTGAAACAATAAGACGGCTAATAGTGAGCATATGCCAGGCTTAATTGTTGCAGTTACTCAATGGAGACATTAAGACATTGTTTAAAGATTTGAAAAGCTGTTATATAACAAGATTGTGTCACATTTCTACACGTCAAGGAGCTGCAACACAATGAACTAGTCATTTATTTTTAAAAGCTCAGGATAAGTATGTGTTCTCTTTGATAAGCTATAACTAGATATGGTTTTTAATAAAAAGCAACATTTCCAAATGAAGATTATTTCCTGAGTGAAGCCGAATCTAAAACGTGCAGAGCAGTTTGAGAATTCCATTGATTTTAGGTGCTAACATTTTGTCCCTAGCAATCACTTATCCAGCTACACTTCCCATGATGCAACTCTTAGCATCAGCAGTATAACATATGAGTCGACCCATGTCCTCTCGGGGTTGGGTTTGTGTGTCTGATTGGCAGGAATCCCAACCCACTGCTTCTGGCACACTTTGGATTCTCTTGCTCCATTCATTGGAAGAAGGCAATTGTTTAAAAGCCAGTTAGTTTGGCAGCAAACTGGATCCCTGAATCCAGAGCGTGCGCAGAGCATGACCGCGCCGCCTGATGCAGGGAGTTCATCAGACGGCGGTGCGGAGAGCTGCCCTGGCGTGTTCGTGCCTTGTTTTACGTTTTTGTAATGGTTAATTCAGTGTTGTGCTGTTTGGCGACTGTGGCTGTGAAGTAGCGCAGCGTCCACACGGCGGCGTGCGTTGAAGCTCGCCGGCGGGCGTGTCTGACACTCGACCAACAACCAATCACATGAATCTTCCGCCTTGGACACACAAGCACGCCGTTTGATTGGCTAGAGCTTGTACTGGCATATGATTTGATTGGCTGAGGCTTCCGTCGAAGCTTCAAAAGTTGAAGCGACGAAACCACAATGCAGTTCGGCAAAGCGTGACGTCGCCGTGAGGGCGGGCCGTCACTGGTTCGTCTAACAATTGGATGCCAGTCAATGTCGAAGTATCCTTGAGAATTGACTTGAACCCCAATTGTTTCCATAGGCATAACCAATGCTGAGTAATAATAATAATAATAATAATCCTTATATTTATTATAGCGCTTTATCAAAGCGCTTTACAAATACACATTACACATACAGATCATACATGTAATGGTCATCTACTGTGGACAATACCCACAGGAGCAAATCCGGGTGAAGTGTCTTGCCCAAGGACACAACGGCCTGACGCAGTGGGGCGGGAGCGGGTTTCCAACTGGAGTTCCCCAACGCCCCCTTGATCTGATGATCAAACGCACAGACCACTGCGCCACCCGTCAGAGTGATTGTCTGTGGACGTTCGTCTCCTTAAGTAAATGGTATACTCTTTAAAAAAGCATTGCCTTACTTTACTGAATCACTCAATGCTGAAAGTAATTAGTCACACTACTAGTTACATTACTTTTGGTCTACTCTGTAACCTCACCTGAGAAGCACCCTAAATCAAATGACAGATACCAATATAAAGTGAAACCTCATTAATGCCAGATCAGCACAAACCCTTAATCTGATAAGGACAGTACTGACCACAGACCTCTGTTTGAACATCATGTTTCCTTCAGCTCAGCTTCCTCAGAACTCTGGGAGCTTCAAAGTGTTCCTGCTCAGTATGTCTGGGGAAATGGCGATGCCACCGTGGAAACAGGCGACATGTCCTCCACGATGTTTGCTGCACCTGTTTATCTCTGCTACCGACACTCCTGCTCCGTCTCCTCAGCCGTGAGAAAGGGGACGTTTGATTTACTTTGCTGTCCTCCCGTTATGCAGGTATTGAAGACCTTAAAGTAACGCAAGTAACTCAACCATTTCTTGCTTGGTAACTGAAATATAATTACAGCTGTTATCAACAGTAACGCGTTACATTACTGTGATGCAGATAAATGTAATCTGATTACAGTAATGCATTACATTACTGTGATGCAGATACATGTAATCTGATTACAGTAACGCGTTACATTGTAGCGTGTTACCCCCAACAGTGCTCTTACAAGACATCTGTCCATTTGAAGTTTTCTTATATTTATGTTTCTGGACTTTTGCATTATTTTTCCGGCATGTTTTCCGCTTTGTATTCACCGAAGACAAATTCCTTGTTTGTGAAGAAATTACTTCTGACAAAACATTTAGAAGGTTCATCCGGGGAAATGTAGAAGTGGGTTTAAGTCAGAATCGAGCCTGCCATCTGGTCCGTGTTTCGTAACAATCCATCAGTGCAGAACCGGCTGTGTTCCTTTATTCATTTATAGACTGCACTATTGGATTTCTTTCTTTGATGCCAGGCTCTGTGTTGACTCAGCATGACGAAGAGGTTGTGGCAGGTCTTGCTTAAAGAACATTAAAACCGCTTACTTTGCTGCGTCTGCGTCAGAGTGCAGAGAGAAGACAGCCTCCAGTAACCTGAGTTCCTAATATTAGTGGGTTTTTGCCATACCTTTTTCTGAACTCTGCATCAGCTAAAACCTGTAGCCATCGATTACAGACGCAGTGAGTAAAATACGCTGCAGTTCAACAGTTCATAACATTACTATTTTTTTTTAATAATTTGTTAAATGTTACTGTGCTGATTTAGGTCAGAGAAGTGTGTATTGCAAAGTTATATTTCCATTCATTTATTTATTTAAAATTGTATTTTATATTATTTATTTATATAAAAGTACCGATATCTGGGCCCATAGATGAGAGTAACACCTATGTCACTTCCGGGCTAAAACAACGCTGTCATTTGAATGGCGGTCGATACAAATTCTGAAGTTTTTGCCAATCCGATAATTTTTTTTTAAAACCGTGGATTTTTGGATCTTCAAAGAGCTCGATTACGATGGCCAGTCAGGCAAACAATTACATTCGATTATTTGTAATCGACAATCGGTCTCGATATATGGTTAAATTAAAAGCAGTAGGCGAGGCTATAATTTCTCCAGCTGTTACTCTCATGTGCGAGGCAGAACATAACCGTTTTATCAGCCAACAAGCTGCTGTGTCATTTATTGCACCTCAAACATTACACATAATCCGGAGTTCAGTGTTTCTGTACTTCCTCTAAGAAGAAAGGACAGTACCAGAAGATCTCTGGGGCTTCAGGCTCGATCGCCGTTCAAATGACAGCGTTGTTTCCCCCGTAAAGTGACATACTCTCATCTATGAAAATCGATAGCCTACTGCTATATTTACCTCATATATTGAGCCCGATAGGTCGATTTCCAATGGCTTAATGCAATTGTTTTCCTGTCTGGCCATTGGAATCGGGCTCTTTGAAGATCCAAAAATCTCCGGTTTTCTTAAATTTCTGATCGGATTGGCAAAAACTTCAGAATTTGTATTGACCGCCGTTCAACTGACAGCGCTGTTTTCCCCCAAAAGTGGGCGGAGCCGTTATTGTTGCCCGGAAGTGACGCATTTGTTACTCATCTATAGAGCGTGGGCCCTTGCGTCTACCTTAAGCCCCGCCTCCAATCCACAGCATCACGCCCCGAAAATGATCCGCGGATTTACAGCAGCTCCAATGTAAGTTAATGGGCAAACATATGTGGTCCCTAATCACGGACTGACACAGAAGTTTCAGAACCACAGTGTGTATTTCTCCTTTGCACATGTTCACTCTCATTCCAAAGACGGATCTGATCCAGCATCAGGCCTGTTGTGAGAAGGCAGAGTCATGTTTTGTTCATTTTCAATAATGCTACTTTTAAAGCTCAAATGAAAGCCCCTGCTTTTTATCCAAGAGAACCCTCTTCCCGTAGCTGATGTTTCTCACCTGACAACAACGTGCATGTTGTCTGGGCCGGATCACCGGATGATCCAGGTGTCTGCCATAACCAGAGGAAAGAGTAAGAGAGATGAACGATCTGCTCAGAGGCTTCCGTGTGGAAGCTGGAGACAGTTTGATGGAGGCTCGTTAGTGCCTCAGTGAAAAGAAAAGACACTCCTAAGTATAGCAGTTATACAAACGCTGATGAATAGCATTATAATAGTATTTACCATTAAACTGTCTTCCTGCTATGTTCCTAAAAATGCTTTTTATGTAATTAACATGACTATTGAATCAACATTGTGGTCCAGACCATGTGTTTAAGCTAAAACACTTAATGTCTTCCAGGATGTCAACATATGAACAGATCTCAAGTTAGGAGGATGAATGGAGCATTGCCATTGGTCCAGAGCCATCCGTCAACCCGTTGGCTGAGCGTTGGACAGTTTACTCCCGCGGGAATAACCTCTTCCATGATCCACAGCTGCATCCACTCCAGTGACATCGGAAGAGTCACGCACAGTTCTGAATCCCCCCCGCCTAGTTGTTGTGGTATGTCAATTGGAAATGCAACTGCGTAAAGAAATGTTCAGTATGATGACGATGCACCGATAGGACCGGTATATCTGATTACCAACAATGCCTTTGAATGCGAGGTGTAAAGGCAAACCGGACGCCTTGATCCACCAGACGCAGTGGTTCCCAAACGGTGTGCCGCGGCACACTGGTGTGCCGTGAGGCAAGTCCGGGTGTGCCGTGGGATTTTGTGACAACCATACGTTATTATTGCAATATACAACTACACAGAAATAATTTTTTTTTTATTTACTATATCAGTACTTTGTAGGTTTATATGTACGTAATCTGCGCGACTTGCGCGTCCACATCTCCACGTGCAGTGCTGCATAAACATGGCTGAGTCAGCGATAACTCTCGAGGGGTGGAGGTATGCCCATTTCTTTGAGTTCATCCGAAGAATAGACAGGAAGTGACGGTGAGGTGCAAACTGTGTCCAGGCCAGAAGCTGTTATCCACTGCTGGAAACACCACGTCAAACCTCAACAAGCAGCTGCAAAGAACACATGCTAAGGTGGAGCTACCGCACACGCTATTTGTTGTTTTGTTTATATCACGTAGTTCTTCTTCTCTGTCTTCCGGTTGTTGCCTGTTTTGAATGACAAATACACACTACCGCCGCCTGCTGGTAAGGAGAGTTATTGCCACTCACGCATGCGCAGTTCGTACGTGCTCGGCGAGTAAAGTAACGAGTTACTTTATGTAGATAGTAACGAAGTAGTGTAATATATTACTTTTTTTAAAGTAATATGTAATATATTACATTTTTTTAGTAACGACCCCATCTCTGGAGTTGGCGTTCTCTACTCTGATTTACATGAAGAACAGCAGGAGGTCACGGCTCTGTTGAACAGGACTTGCGAGTGGCCCTCTCCTCAGTGCCACCAAGGATTAAAAAGTCTGCGCGCCCCGACAGGCACATGTATCTCACTAATTTGTAAGTCGACAACATATTTACAATAGCACATGTTTCAATGCTGATTTCTGAAATGTTACATTTATAATTTGTAGTTCAGGACCATGGACAATGCAGCTTCCTTCCTTTGCCTCATTTCTTATTGTGTGACCTGTCTGGTTTAAATGAGTGTGTTGCTGCTTTGATGAAGCCTAATTTGATAACGTTTCAAATTAATCTCTGAAATATTTCGTTAATAAATATTTCATGAGTAATATAGTTGTCTTTGTCACATTTTATTTGGCATTAGTAAATAATTATGCACATTTACAGATATTTTACATGATATCAGTGATAACACGTGTTATAAGGGCTATGTTGCACAATAGGTGTGCCTTGAGATGTGTACTTGTCCTTTGGTGTCACTGTGCCTTGGGCACAACACGTTTGGGAACCACTGAGATAGAGGATAAGAACAACAGCTTCCAGGCAGCAGCAGCAGCTCAGTGAACAGCTGCTGCTTTAGGTTCCGCCCCATCGAGCACCGGAGGGAAACTAAAAGTGAAAAGCACAATGTTCATGTCTCATACCTGTCGGTGAATTCCTGTTTGTGACACAATGTTTACTTCAGTGTTTGACTCTCGTCGTGAAGCCGGTGGGCGTGACGGACCGCTGACTGCGTCTGATACAAAACACACAGTTGTTTGGCTTGCAAAGTGATTTCAGGAGAGCGTTGCACACGGCTGTTAGCAATCTCAACATCTCCTAAAGATAAGATTGGATTCTTGCCAGTGCTCACATCAGTATCTGTAGCATGACTAATGCTAATGCTAATGGACTGAGCATGCATTACCACACACGAGAGACTGCTAACTGAGTCACTTGCCAGTTTGATCACACGTATAACCCGAACCCAATCCACCGCAACCACCCCGTCCACCCTGCTTTGAACATTAACTTAACTTTGATCTTTCAGTAGGAAAACCTGCCTTTCACAAATCAGATGCAGGCAGGAGGCGTATGCATTCAGTCTTAACGTATACACCTGCAGAGCAGAACAGCGTACACAGAGTACATCTAACCTGATCCTTTTACAACACACACTATATGCTCGTTTCAGTTAGACAACATTGTCGTCCTGCTAGTTTCCCCGAAGTTGAGAAATAACAGGAATCTGATTATTCTCGTAAGGGAAAACAGAACCTTTTGTATCCTGATCCGTCACTCCCCAAGCCCGAACATCTTTAACCAGACTTGCTCATTTGGTAGCTTTACGGACGCATGATCCGTTATCATCTGAACACAACCAATGAACCATCAACGACTAAATACATTCTGATTTGTAAAAGATAATAATGTGTTATTAAAAAGTGTGTTACGGTCAACAATGTCCATCCATAGGAAGTGTACACGTCACGGTGAGGTCATTGGGAAGTCATCCTGAGTCGTCTCACAGTAACTGCACCGATCGTCACAAACATTTGTTCCTGTTTATTATCGACACTTTTCTGGTGAAAGGAATCATATGAATCCGTTTTGACATCCGACGATGTTCCTCCCTCCATCAACCCGCTGCTTTGGTCATCCATCAATCTTAGGCTCGACAATCCCTCACACCTGAGGGGGATGTAGCATTGCCAATTAACCTTCCAGATTTGGAAACCATATTAGTTACACAAAACTTATTTTTCACATAAATGCAACGCCACCACCTTTTTTAGGCCGGTCAGTACGATATACACTGTAACCATTTATGTAAATGTCAGAGGCCAAAATGGATTTATCTAGCCACGTCTCTGATAAGACAATGACATCAGCATCAGTCGAACTCGCCCAAATACGGACAAAATCTAATTTAGGTAACAGACTACGCACATTTAAATGAATTAAACCTAGCCCAGATCTAGATATAAGATCAGCAGGAGTAGCTATTTGACTAATACTGCTCGGTGGACCTGGATTTGGCTGTACATTTCCAGATAGTAACAACAATAAAAATACCAAGCACCTTTTCCTCTTAATCAACACACATACATTGTCAGCTGTTCTAGAGTCACCAGCAAACTTCGCGAAAGTGAGATTAGAGTTTAAAAAACAATTCTGAAGGACCATCGTGGCAGGCATGTGAGAAAGACAAACATTTTCCGAAATGAATGTCAGCGACAGTGCAACCAGCAATTGTGTGTGCAACACCTCCGAAACTGTACAGGGGATGTCCACTGCGGGCGGCAGAACATACCCGGATCCAGTAGATTGTTCAGGACGACTAGCGATCTTCTCCTTGTCCAGCACAGCCAAGAAAAGGCACAGCAGAAACACGACACCCGCCATTCTCAGAAACACGACACCCGCCATTCTCCCAGTAATCCTGTCTGCCCTGCAGACAGGATTACTGCAGGGCAGGCTGAGAAGGCCAATCAGAGGAGGGGCAACGGTCACCTCATAGTGACCCGACGGAGCCCTCACAGCTGGGAGTCCAACGTATGAGCTCATTATCTGGATGCCCCGGAGCATCAGCTGACCCTGACAGGTCAGCTGTCGGCACCTAATGCTGAGAAGCTGAATGGATCAGGTCACAGTGTGGGTGGAGGTCCAAGGTACCCTCAACGACCCTTCCCCCCCCCCCCATCAGAAGATTCAGTTGTTAACTCTGTTAGTATACACACATGCACGGGACCTATAGGCTCTGAACCCTAAGTCAGTTATCTATGTATGAGTCTAGTTGCCAGCATAGTACCCCGGAAATGTGGAGTTTTGAGGATGCTGAATCCATTACTGACATTTTCAGGAGCAATTTTTTATCCTAAAAATGTCAGAAATTTATTCAGCATACTCAATTACCCATAAGACACCAAATTGTCCAAATCAGCCAAGCCATTGTTGAACTATTGCCCTCATAGGCTATAATGAAAATGAATGCAACTTGTGCTAATTTTGCAAATTGCCCATTATGCAAGTTAGCATCTGGCATGTCTGTGTGCTGGGGCCCGTACAATCCATTCTACCATAACACTGTGGGGTACTCAACATTCACAAGAGGACTCTGTGAGCTGGCACACAGACTATATGCTGTTATGGAGATGTGTCGGATGTCAAGGAGAGACTCTGAGGCATGAACTCAATTGCACGACTCAGATAGTGTTTTCAAAAATAAAGACTTTACTGGAATTTAGCACAGTAATCAAAACAAGGAAAACAAATATACTCTTTCGAGGAAAACCAGTAAGTGATCAATGAGGTAGATCCGTGGGAAGTCCGTGAGGTAATCAGGAACGTGGGTCATAGTAAGACAACGAACTGACAATGAACAGGAGGAAGCTACCACAATATATACACAGGTAAAGGGGACACAGGTGGAAACAATCAGGGCGGGGAAAACAATCAAGGACGCAGGAGACAGAAGGGGGCGGGGAGCGTGGAGGCCTGAAATGAGAGGGATGATTAATTAAGGGAATAAACAAAGCACAGGACAAAGGGACATGACAAAACTAACATAAAGAATAAACTTTCACTATTAGTTTCCTAGACATGACAGTACCCCCCCTTCTAGGGACGGCTCCTGACGGCCCAGGCTCCTCTGAGTTGAGGCGGTCAAAATCCTCAATGAGGCTTTTATCTATGACGAAGCGGGAAGGAATCCATATCCGCTCCTCAGGACCATAACCCTTCCAGTCAACCAGTAGCTGTCGCCCTCTACCCCTTTTCCGACTAGCCAATATCTTCTTGACGGTGTAAACCGGACCTCCATCAATCATCCGGGGGGGCGGGGGGGGGTTTGGCGGTGGGAACCATAGCGCTCTCCTTCAAGGGTTTTAGTTTCCCTACATGGAAGGTGGGATGTACCTTCATGGACCTGGGAAGCCGTAGTCTCACTGAAACCGGGTTGATGACCTTGGTGACGGGAAAAGGACCCACAAACCGGGGAGCCAATTTACGGGAGAGTACGTGGGGGGGAAGGTCTCGTGTAGAAAGCCAGACTTTTTGGCCTGGCTGGTATACAGGAGCTGGTCGGCGTTTTCGGTCTGCTGCTCTTTTCACCAGTTGTGAATTCCTGCAGAGGATCTTCCTAGCCGCAGCCCACACGCGCCGACAACACCTGACCAGCGCGTGGGCAGACGGGACCGTGACCTCCCTCTCCGTGGCTGGGAACAGTGGCGGCTGGTAGCCATAAACACAGTGAAATGGGGACAGGCCCGTGGCAGAAGTAGGGAGGATGTTGTGCGCATACTCAACCCAGGTGAGGTGCTCGCTCCAGGAGGATGGATTCTGGGACACCAAGCAGCGCAAACAGGTCTCCAGTTCTTGATTTAGGCGCTCTGTCTGGCCGTTAGACTCCGTCCGGATGGTATCCTGACGAGAGACTGACCGTGGCACCGATGAGGCAGCAGAACTCCTTCCAGAAGCGTGACACAAACTGGGGGCCCCGGTCGGAGACAATATCCTTTGGGAAACCATGAAGCCGAAACACATTATGCATCATGACCTCAGCCGTTTCCTTCGCTGAGGGCATCTTGGGCAGAGCAATGAAATGTGTCATTTTCTAAAAACGGTCCACTACCGTAAGAACTGTGGTTTTACCTCTAGAGAGGGGCAGGCCAGTGACGAAGTCCATGGAGATCTCTGACCAGGGTCTGTTGGGAATAGGGAGTGGTTGTAATAGTCCTATTCGCGCCCTGGAAGAGGTCTTGTTTCGAGCGCAGACAGGGCACGCCTCCACATACTCCTTCACCTCCTTCTCCATGGATGTCCACCAGAAACGTTGTTTTATGATGAACATAGTTCTCTTGACTCCAGGGTGACAGGTGAGCAGCGAAGTGTGAGCCCAGTGGATCACCTGTGGTCGCTCGGCCTCCTGAACGAAAAGCCGGTTAGGCTGGCAACCCCTTGGTGCAGGAGCTCCAGCATTGGCTCGTATTACCTCCTTCTCTACTGACCAAGTCAGCGCTCCTACCACCCGGTTTAATTGGATGATGGGTTCCGGCTCCTTGACTGCAGGCACAGGGTCAAACAGACGGGACAGAGCGTCAGGCTTGACATTCTGAGACCCCGGCCTGAAGGAAAGAACAAAGTCAAAACGATTGAAAAACAAGGTCCACCTAGCCTGGCGGGAGTTCAGTCTTTTGGCCTTTCTTATATACTCCAAGTTTTTGTGATCGGTCCAAACCACGAAAGGATGCTCGGCTCCCTCCAACCAATGCCTCCACTCTTCCAGTGCCAGCTTCACGGCCAGCAACTCACGGTTTCCCACGTCGTAATTTCTCTCTGCTGGGGAGAGCTTCCTGGACAGGAAAGCGCAGGGGTGAAGCTTGTTGTCCTTCTGTAGTCGCTGGGAGAGGACCGCTCCCACCCCTTCGTTGGAGGCATCCACTTCTACCACAAACTGACGAGTGGTGTCCGGCAAGGTAAGTATGGGAGCAGAGGTGAACATTCCTTTAAGCCGAGAAAAAGCCTCCTCAGCCTGAGGAGACCACAAAAAAGGCACTTGAGGGGACGTGAGGACATGAAGAGGGGCTGCAATAGCACTGAACCTCCGCACAAAACGTCTGTAAAAATGTGCAAAGCCTAAAAACTGCTGCACTTTCTTACGAGAGTCAGGGGTAGGCCAACAAGCTACTGCGCTAACCTTCTCTGGGTCCATCCTAACCTGACCTGGCGAAATGATGAAGCCCAAGAAAGTGACTGTCTCTGCATGGAATTCGCATTTTTCTGCTTTGACAAACAACCTATTCTTGAGCAGCTCTTGTAGAACCTGGCGGACATGTTGTTTATGGGTGTCAAGGTCAGGGGAGTAGATCAGAATGTCGTCAAGATATACAAAAACGAAACGGTTCAGAAACTCCCTCAACACGTCGTTGATCATAGCCTGGAACACAGCAGGAGCATTTGATAATCCAAATGGCATTACACGGTATTCATAGTGGCCTGAAGGGGTGTTGAAACCCGTCTTCCATTCATCGCCCTCCCTGATCCTGACTAAATGATAAGCGTTACGCAGGTCTAGCTTGGTGAAAACCTTGGCTCCCTGAAGCTGCTCGAAGGCTGACGAGATGAGAGGAAGGGGGTACCGGTTTTTAACCGTAATGTCATTGAGAGGTGAGTAGTCAATACAGGGCCTAAGAGACCCATCCTTTTTCCCAACAAAAAAAAACCCCGCTCCTGCTGGTGATGAGGAAGGGCGAATAAGGCCTGTTTTGAGGGAGGCATCAATATAGTCCTTCATGGCCTCTTTCTCAGGTCCTGAAATAGCATATAGTCGACCCTTAGGAATTGTAGACCCAGCAATCAGGTCGATAGCACAGTCATAGGGGCGGTGAGGCGGAAGAGTCAGAGCCTTGGATTTACTGAATACTTCACTTAAATCGTGGTAGCAGGAAGGGACTGAAAGTACATCAGGAAAATATATTTCTGGGATAGTTCCCTGCCTAACCCTCCCAGTGTTACCTCTTCTGTCAATCTCCGCTACCTGCTTAACACAGTGATCTCTGCAATTCTTTCCCCACCCCTCCACCCTCCCAGATTGCCAATCAATGTGAGGGTTATGAAGTTTCAACCAGGGAAACCCCAAAATGAGTGGATGTTGGGCTGAATTAAACAAGTGAAATGACATTGTCTCGTGATGGTTATCATCACATCTTATTTCTAAAGGCTCTGTTTGGTGAGTCACTTTAAACAACAGCCGCCCATCGAGAGCACTCGCTTCAAGAGGCTGGGGTAGAGGTTTAGTTTTTATGTCCAATCTTTTAACTAAATCCCAATCCATCAGACTTTCGTCTGCCCCTGAGTCAATGAGTGCACCATGAGTAACCACATTGTCTCTGATTTTTACCTGGATGCAGGTCAGGGTGCGAGGAGGAAAGTCAGAAGAAGAGATCCGGCTCACCAACGTACTCCTCTTTATTGGTGAGCCTCCTCTTTTACCGGACAAGCCGCTTGTGGATGTCCGCGCTGCCCGCAGTAGAAGCACAGACCCTCCTTTAATCGACGCTGACGTTCTGCCATCGAAAGCTTGGCGCGGCCCAACTGCATTGGCTCCTCCACGGAGCCAGGGGGCGCTGTTGTCCGGAACGCAGGTGAGGGGTGACGGGGCCTCCAAGAAGAAGTAGTATCCAGCGGCGAGCGTCTCCTCTGGGGAGGCGGATCAACCGCATCCTTGGATTTATTCCTTCTCCTCTCCGTCAAACGATTGTCTATCCGTATTGCCATGGATATGACAGAGTCCAAGTCAGCGGGCAGATCGAGAGGCGCCAGCTGGTCTTGTAGGGAATCCGAGAGACCGCTGACAAAAGCGTCAAACAATGCAGCGGAGTTCCAGCCGCTATCGGCTGCCATAGTCCGGAACTCGATGGCGTAGTCAGCCACACTCCGCTGATGTTGTTTCAGCTTAATCAGAGCCCGAGCTGCTTCCCTGCCCGGCGTGGTTTGATTGAAGATCTTTCTCATAGTGTCTATGAAGTCTTTCAAAGACCCGCAGATGGGGGAGCCTCGGGACCACTCTGCCGTAGCCCACGCTGCTGCTCGGCCGGAGAGATGGGAGATCATGAAAGCCACTTTGGAATTGTCCGTGGGAAAAGCAGCCGGTTGGTGGTGATAGTGTAATTCACACTGCACAATGAACGTCCGGCAGCCCTCCGAGTCTCCGGAGTATTTTTCGGGTGGAGCCAGATGCATGGAAGTACTGTGCGGCTCAGTAGACCGGTTGGGATCGGAACCGGTCGCCGCCGGAACCGGGGGAGTCGTGGGAGGAGAAGCAGCCTGCAGGTGAGTGAGCACACGCTGGACCTCAGCTGCCAGCAGATTCACCTGGGTTGTCACCGAAGATTGTAGTTCCCCGTGGCTGTTGGATAGGTGCTGCACTCCGTGCTGTATGGCGGCCATCTGCTCTTCTTGTTGCCCAAGACGTTGGCCCTGAGAGCGGATGGCGTTCTTTAGCTGGTCTGAGTCGGCTGAGTTCATTTTAATGGTCAGTTCGTACTGTCAAGGAGAGACTCTGAGGCATGAACTCAATTGCACGACTCAGATAGTGTTTTCAAAAATAAAGACTTTACTGGAATTTAGCACAGTAATCAAAACAAGGAAAACAAATATACTCTTTCGAGGAAAACCAGTAAGTGATCAATGAGGTAGATCCGTGGGAAGTCCGTGAGGTAATCAGGAACGTGGGTCATAGTAAGACAACGAACTGACAATGAACAGGAGGAAGCTACCACAATATATACACAGGTAAAGGGGACACAGGTGGAAACAATCAGGGCGGGGAAAACAATCAAGGACGCAGGAGACAGAAGGGGGCGGGGAGCGTGGAGGCCTGAAATGAGAGGGATGATTAATTAAGGGAATAAACAAAGCACAGGACAAAGGGACATGACAAAACTAACATAAAGAATAAACTTTCACTATTAGTTTCCTAGACATGACATCGGAGCAACCAGGCGGCCAGGTTTTCAGGCGCCGGTTGGGGTTCAGTGCATTGCTCAATGAGACCATGGACACCATTGCCCAGGGGGTAAACAGGAACCTCTCCAGGTACCAGGCCACACCCCTATTTTTGATCCTATCGGGTCTTGAACTGGCGACGCCTTGGTTCCCAGGCCAAGTCCTGACAGACTGAGCGGCTGCGGTTCCTCATCGACTAATGCAAGCTTTTTTTGTTTTTATCTCAGTGGACACACATTCAGGTACTTACAAAGAAACAAAGCGCTCACTGTCTTCCAAGCTCAGGATGTATACCGTACTGAACACATGTAGGTCTCCAAAGCAACTTCTTGCAGAGTCAGGAATATTTCTCATGTCCTGTGAGTGGATGCAATTCTAGAAATGTACTAAAGAGTTAGACGCTTATTTAACATGCAAAAAATGAAGTTTCCATTTCAGCACCATGGATAGCGCCACTCGGTCATGATAAGACACGTGGGAGCTATCCATGGTGCTGAAGAGGAATTTCATTCTTGCATGTTAAACAAGGGTCTACCTTGTTCATAGTTGTGGATGATTGTTTCTGATAGTTATCTGTTTATCTGCATGAGGAAATGACCTGTTCAAACATATGTAACATAAATATATCTGAAACTATTGGATAGAATGATCAGAACTACTGCACGTAAAGCAATACCATGTCGTTGGGGACAAACACACGCAGACAAAGAAGGATCAGATCAACCTAGTCTAAGCTGTCAGAAGTAGAACATTAATTATTCATCCCTCTGTCATTTATTTATTGATGAAGTATTTTTTCCTATCAAGTAAAGTGGGGATGAATGTAATGACCTTATAAGGACACATGTATATATCACTGTCTTGCAATACGCTTACATCATGTGTCAGTGTCTTCATTGACCTATTTATTCCATTTATTTTCAATGTCTTATATATTTATGTATTTATTTATTCCTATTATCTTTTATAGGAAACACAATATATATTATATAATATATTTGATACTTATTATTATATTATTATTTTTATATACAAATACATTTCTTGGTTTACGTGAAGAAAAAAGAAGGGTTTGGATTCAAGGCAGACGATAACGAGTGTGTTCTGTGACTTAGCACAGGGGTTGGCTGGCAATGTGCACCCGGGAGATGTCCAGCTCAGGTCACGGCACACTGACCTCTGGATCAGGAGTACACCAGAGGGTCTGAGGGATGAGGCCCAGAAGAATCACCTGTAGATCCGGAGAGAACACGACCAGACTTCATACGGGCAGGTGCTGTCTATCGAGTGGTGCAGGAATGAGTCCTGAAACCATGTTTCCAGTTCCCTCGTCTCAAAGTTGGAATGCATTAGATGCCTGAAATAATTGATGTGGTTAAAACAAGATTTTACGCTTTCTGTTCTATGAAAAGATGTCAGTAAATACCCCACTGGAGAATACCCTAAGCTTCCAAGTGACACACTAACAGATCCTGTGTGTCTTATAAGACTACTTGGCCAGGTTTCCAGGCGCCGAACAACAGCCGCCTTTGGCTTGGCGGTGGTGATGCCCAGCCATGCGACCATACTGTAGTTGGATCATAGCCTAAAGTTAGCATTTTTCTTCTGGTGATTGCAAGACTTAAGAAATCACAAAGTGGCGTTAATATGTGCAGATGATCCTCCTGAAACAAAACGTGAAAGTATCATAAAAGAGTGTTTGCAAAATATCTTATTTACTGCAATACTCAAAGAAGTATGGTCTTGTAGAGAGAGCCCTGGGCCGTCAAAAAGTCCGTGGTCTCTCTCTCTCTCTCTCTGTCTGTCTGCAGGATCCGGTGCTGTGGGGCCGGCGTTTACCTGATGAGCTGCACCTGGGTCGGAAAGGCCTCCAAGAAGAGAGGTTCCATTCACTGATTTGTTTATTATAAATAAACGATTGTTATATTCTTACCCCTCGTCCCGCCTCCTGCTTTTTGTTGCAGCCCAGGAGCCGGGTTGTAACAACCACTCTCCAGCGCTGTTGGAGATATCTACCTCTTTAATGTTCCTGCACGTCATTGCACACTGCCCTCTGGATCTGACATAATCAGTCTCAGGGATGAAGCCCTTGTGAAACTCCAGCCAGGCAGCAAAGCACCCGGAGGCGCCGGCTCAACGCGCAAAAACAAACGGGACTTCTTGCAGGTCGGTATTACCCGTAACACTGCAGTCAATAAAATCCATAGAGCTCAACTCAGAGCAATTTGAGGAAAGCCATTAGCATTGCGTTTGTGTCAGGTCCCAAGAGATACACACGCACACGCACACGCACACGCACACACACACACACACACACACACACAGGGAGTAATGAATGAGAATACATTACCGGTGGTGAAGTCACTGCTCCCAGCGCCTGGGGGGCAAAGTGTTTGACCGCACACGCCAGATCGATTCCATTTAGATTAAAAGTGGGGCTAATAGGATTGGTGGCTGTGCTGATTACCCCGCAGTACAGGGGTAGCTCTGAGAGGAGTGCCGCTCCACAGCAGCTCCTTATTGGACTGGTAGAAATCATTTCATTCTGGCAGAAATGATTATCCGTGTTCATCCTGTGTGATGAAATCAGCAGCGTGCACCAGGTCACCGCCCAGCAGTGTGTGATGTCACAGGCTGCTGAGAGAGAGACGTGGCTGCTGAGAGACGTGGCTGCTGAGAGAGAGACGTGGCTGCAGAGAGACGTGGCTGCTGAGAGAGAGACGTGGCTGCAGAGAGACGTGGCTGCAGAGAGAGACGTGGCTGCAGAGAGACGTGGCTGCAGAAAGACGTGGCTGCAGAGAGAGACGTGGCTGCAGAGAGACGTGGCTGCAGAGAGAGACGTGGCTGCAGAGAGAGACGTGGCTGCAGAAAGACGTGGCTGCAGAAAGACGTGGCTGCAGAGAGAGACGTGGCTGCAGAGAGAGACGTGGCTGCTGAGAGACGTGGCTGCTGAGAGAGAGACGTGGCTGCAGAGAGACGTGGCTGCTGAGAGAGAGACGTGGCTGCAGAGAGACGTGGCTGCAGAAAGACGTGGCTGCAGAGAGAGACGTGGCTGCTGAGAGAGAGACGTGGCTGCAGAGAGACGTGGCTGCAGAGAGAGACGTGGCTGCAGAGAGAGACGTGGCTGCAGAAAGACGTGGCTGCTGAGAGAGAGACGTGGCTGCAGAGAGACGTGGCTGCAGAGAGACGTGGCTGCTGAGAGACGTGGCTGCTGAGAGAGAGACGTGGCTGCAGAGAGACGTGGCTGCTGAGAGACGTGGCTGCTGAGAGGGAGACGTGGCTGCAGAGAGAGACGTGGCTGCAGAGAGACGTGGCTGCTGAGAGACGTGGCTGCAGAGAGAGACGTGGCTGCAGAGAGAGACGTGGCTGCAGAGAGAGACGTGGCTGCAGAGAGAGACGTGGCTGCAGAGAGAGACGTGGCTGCAGAGAGAGGCTGCAGAGAGAGACGTGGCTGCAGAGAGAGACGTGGCTGCAGAGAGAGACGTGGCTGCAGAGAGAGACGTGGCTGCAGAGAGACGTGGCTGCAGAGAGAGACGTGGCTGCAGAGAGAGACGTGGCTGCAGAGAGAGACGTGGCTGCAGAGAGAGACGTGGCTGCAGAGAGAGACGTGGCTGCAGAGAGAGACGTGGCTGCAGAGAGACGTGGCTGCAGAGAGAGACGTGGCTGCAGAGAGAGACGTGGCTGCAGAGAGAGACGTGGCTGCAGAGAGAGACGTGGCTGCAGAGAGAGACGTGGCTGCAGAGAGAGACGTGGCTGCTGAGAGAGACGTGGCTGCAGAGAGAGACGTGGCTGCTGAGAGACATGGCTGCTGAGAGAGAGACGTGGCTGCAGAGAAACGTGGCTGCAGAGAGAGACGTGGCTGCAGAGAGACTCAACACGGCGCTGTAGTGACATTGTGAGAGCACCAGAACATTACAGATACAAAGATAATGATGTGGTTCAAAAACATACATTAAACTTTACATATTTGAATATTTATGTCAAAATAAGACTTTTTCTTGTAAGTATTATTAGATATTTAAAGATTACATTACACCTCAGGACATACACTAAATGTACACCTCATCAAATGTCATCGTCTTGTCATTTTATCCTTTCAAACATTTGTGTGAAATTTTCATTTTTAGTGCATTCACTTTCTAGCTATGGCCACAAAGTAGTTGTGTGATGTCATAAGGCGCGTTCACACCGGAGTACTTTTCCCACAATAGTTCATCAGAACTCAGATATATTTGCGTTCACACCAAAAAGCCCCCGAACTAAATGAGTTCATCAGAACCTGTGCACCCCCTTTCCAGTCCCTGCTAGAGGGCAGGGACTTTCGTGGGAGAAAAAGGTTCCTATTTCTGATTGGCTGGGCGGATTGCAAACCACGCCCCGTACATCTCTGAAAAAGTTTTGGAAGCCGCCATTTTATTTGCCCGCATTAAAAGCTCAGCGCACCAACGAAGAGATTACTTTTGTGAAAGCAGTTATGGCAACACCAAATAAATCAGCGGAGCGGTGGAGTGATGATGATGTGTCGGCGCTTCTGGAGATTTACTCGCACGACGCGATCCAGAGACTTCTACTGAAGGCAGTTTCCAACACCAAAATGTACGACTGTATTTCGGTAAAGTTAGCGGCCATGGCAATCGTCCACAGCGCTAAGTCATGCCGGGACAAAATAATCCCTACATCTGGGACAGTCAATTTTGTATTAATATTATATATATATTAATGCTGTCAAAATGATCGCGTTAACGGCGGTAATTAATTTTTTTAATTAATTGCGTTAAAATATTTAACGTGCAGAATGGCCCGCCCCATACATCCCACCAGCGCCAGGGTATGGCTGGGGTAGGCTACACCCATACCAAGAAATGGCTTAGCCCCACCATGAAAAATGATGTTAAAGTAAGCAAAATAAAGTCTGCCAACTCGCGCGGAGTAAATTGCACAGACAGCAGTTAGTCAGATTGATTTCAGTAGCCACTTGTCTGGAAATACCGAAGACCAGAAACGGTTTTGAAAACTTTTGTCAAGTAGTGATCGTCTTCTCAATAGAACATCTTTGATAATGTCTTCTGGCCAATCAGAATCAAGATAACGGCGTGGTGGTGTTGTTGCAGGAAGTCCCGACGGAGAATACGGATGCAGTTGCTCTCAGGAGGATATATAATAAAGGTGTGTTAACTGCTGAGCCTATTTACTGTGAATATCCTACGACACACCTGGCACAGTTTGTTATTATATTGCCACACTGTTTTGATACTGACATGTTATCTTTGCACTAAGGTTTGTCTGCACTATTGTCATTTTAAATAACTCAGTTACGAAGCTGTATAACACGAGCACCAAAACCACATCTTCAGTCAACTCCATCATGTCTGAGGTCGGGAGGTATGTCACTACCCGTCCGTCCCCCTGCCCGATCGGTACTGCGCATGTGCGAGATGGTCCGCCATATTGGACAACTCCGGACGGCAACCCAAGATGGACACTTTGACACAGTGGCTTTTAGCAAAGCTCAAAAATAAAACTCGAGAGAGATGAGTTATTGTTATTACAACGTGACTTCACTATTATTTAACAACTCTTTTTATTGGGTTCTTTTATTTGGGGTTAAGTACATTGTCAGAATAAGTGAGAAATGGATTTAACTTCTGTTAGACAGCTATCATACTGAATAAATATTTACTGTGAATGTATGCAAAGATGTATTTGAAAGTAATAAGTTACATTACAAAATTACTCTCTCTGAAATGTAATGAGTTACACTACTTTAGTTACTTTTCTAGTAACCGCAAAAGAATGGCTATTTTAAATGCTAAAATGTAGTTTAGTGCAGCTCATTATACATCCAATGAAGGGCGATGGGGTATAGCATAACCACTGTGTAGGCCCTTAAGGCTATAACAACTTGTATTACACGGGTTAGTTGAATACTCGATTCTGATTGTAACTTCTTAACATGTGACACGTTGTTAATACAGCAGTACAGACCACTGTCAAGGACTATAACGAAGGTTGCTAAGGAGGATCAAGAAAGAGAAAGGAAAAGAGGTTAAAAGACGGAGCGCTAGACGTCAGATGAATCACCAGAAGAAGGCAGAGAGAAAGTAAACAATAACAGGACACGGAATGGGCTCTGTAGTGTGTTTAGTATATGGCCGTGTACAGGCCCGGCTCCAGAACAAAACGACTCAGGGTGTAGTAGGTTTACATGAGCAATAGAGGCCGGCAACAGCAATGAAAAATAGCATTGATGGTCCCAATGAACAGATTATGGCATTTGTTATGTTTTGAAACCAAGCCAGTGAGAACATTTCAAGTGAGTTAAAAGTGCAATCCTGAAATAACTCATACAGTCCAAAGTGGACTGTGGCAAAGAAAAGCACAACAGCTTCAAAGCTACTGATAAAACAAATGAGAACATTTTGTAAATCAAGGCAAATATTATTTGAACCAGCTCATGGTTTGAAATGGCAAACATTGAAAAGCAAAAGTATTATTAAAACCATGTAGCCTACTAAACATCACCTTGGTCCCATCATATACTCTGGGAAGAGAACATTTACTGTGCTTGAAAACTGGTATCACATCATCATGTGAGGTTGAATTTGTGACCTGGAGATCATTTCAGCTGCAACATTAGCTCGTTGATAAGCTTGGGATGTGAGATAGTTTTGTAGCCATTCGTGGTGAAGGCATCTGTGCTATTGTATGCATTATGTTTGACCCAACATTTCTACAGGCATGGCAGAATATGGCCCTATTTTCACATATTCTAGCCCTTGTCTATTTGTATACCACGAGCTGCAAAATGACCGCCTCACCCCACTGTGCAGGCGGGTACTTGTTTAGATATACCTGGGCAGGCTCTGTGTTGCCGTGGTATCCTGGCACCTGCGGGCCGCAGAGAGGCGGCGTAGTTTCGGGCGACGAAGACTGCTGCTCCGGGGTTGAGGGCGGCAGTCAGGCAGGAGTAAACTAGTGTCACAACGGAGGGTAACGTGATGTCCCCATCCGACCCGTTGCTACGGTCTGCAGTAGATGCAGTGTTGCTGGCGTTTAGTGATGGTTGCTTTAACCATTTTCGTATAAATGATTATCCACAGATGTGTGTCACTGCTGTGGAAGCACTTTGGAAATGATGCACGCGCAGCGGAGCAGGTCACGATTTGTTGTTAGTCTTTTTCGCTCCGTTCTCTTTTTTGAATAGAGGGTGCATACCATTCAACTGCCCCGAAGATCCCGGCGCGAAGCCTGAAGGGTAAACACCAGGTTTACTAATCTACTCGCACGTATGTCTCGTGTCGGAATGTCTCGCTATGTTAGTACATTGTTAAAAAACAAAACACCATTTAATTTCGGGTTAAAATGTGTTGTAACTGCGTTACTGAGCATGGTAACGGGTAATATATTACCCACATTTCATTAGTAATGCGTTACATTACTTCGTTACAGCAAAAAGTAATATATTACTGTAACTCCGTTACTTTTGTAACGCGTTACACCCAACACTGCTCATCTCTCTCTCGTTTTATTTTTGAGCTTTGCTAAAAGCCACTGTGTCAAGTGTCCATCTTGGGTTGCCGTCCGGAGTTGTCCAATATGGCGGACCATCTCGCACATGCGCAGTACCGATCGGGCAGGGGGACGGATCGGGTCGTGACAAGGTAAACAGACGCATCATATACAGCGGAAGCGGAAGTTTTTCTTCTTCTTCTCTCGTTTTTTTTGGCGGATTGCAACTTTAAGGTGCGTACCGCCACCTACTGTACTCCATTTGCCTAATCCTCCCCAGGGACTCATTGCGGTGTGAACGCGATCCGCTTTAGTTCATCAGAACTAAAAGAGTTCTCGTGAACTATTGTGGGAAAAGAACTTGGTGTGAACGCCCCTATAGTGACCTTTAACTGTGTCTACCACATTCTAGTGAATTCATTGATGAGTCCAAGGGGATATTGTTGACACATTTAAAAAAAGATTCCCTCAAATGCTAGGATACACCTGGTGTGTGGGAGAGAAACCGCCTCTGGAGAGAACACAGGCATGTGAGCCTGCACAGTCCATCCACACGCACACACATATAGAACACACGAAGGAGGGACCACCCTAAAGGCATAAGGGTCTCTTCAGAAAGCTGCGAGTAAGAAGTATCAGCACTGTATATACTGTACCTCGAATAACCTGGCTCACTGTGCAGAACGCAACGTCTGACCTCATTATGTCTCCCCGGCACTGAGAGCATTAACGCTTCAGCCACAGTGTTACCCACGCGAGACATCAATGACTTCATTCAATCAAGCAGCAATGAAATAATCATGCGTGCTCATGTTGTTCCCGATGACCTCTCGTTTCAATGCCTTCCACCAAGCCTTCATCTCAAATCCTGCTCACACGTTACACCCGCTGATCTGCCTACAGTGAAGTATTCCTCTAACATAAGTGTAATTAAGCAGGTTATATTTTAACTACAGTACACCTGCGCTCTATGCACATGGGCACACACACACACACATACTCACACACACACTCACTCTCACACACACACACGCACACACCATTACCAACTGTGTGATTACAGACAGTGTTCTTTATTATAGCTCAGATAGCAATCAATCTGTCTCAGAGCAGGCTTATACTGTAGTATTTGCTAATGCATTACCGGGGGGGGGGGATTAAAGGCTTGGCTTTATATAATCTGAGAGCCGAGCACATGACTGCAGTGGTACCTCGCCCAGTTTAGAGGAAATTATCAATCTGAAAATACGATCCCGGACACACACACACACACACACACACACACACACACACACACACACACACACACACACACACACACACACGCACACACAAACCATGTATACATCACTTGAGGGGACATTACATTGACTTACATGCATTTCCGGGAGACTTATCCTAACCTTAACCAAGTCTTCACCCTAAAATGAATGATTCCCCTCAGGACCTCCATTTTGTCCCCATACGGGAGGCTGTGTAAACAGATGTCCCCACACGTATAGTAATGCTAGGCCACACACACACACACACACACACACACACACACACACACACACACACACACACACACACACACACACACACACACACACACACACACACACACACACACACACACTCACTCTCACACACACACACACACACACGCGCGCGCGTGCGCGCGCGCGCACACACACACACACTCACTCACACACACACACGCGCGCGCGTGCACACACACACACACGCACACACACACACACACACACACACACACACACACACACACACACACACACACTCTCACACGCACACACACACACAGCCTGATTCTCTCTTTCTTTTCACCATTGTCTTCAATCATTTTCGACACAAAACACAACAACAACAACAACAACAACGTAAATAACAATAATGCTGATATCAATAATGAAATGCTAAGCGCATAAGCTACATCACTGAAATAAAAATGAATACAAATGAAATACACATCATGGAAATGCGAATAATAGCCATACAAAAAAAAGACACAAATACAGTATATGCATAATAATGAAAACAAATAAAAACAACTATAAATAAAAACAAATATATAAAAATGTTTACTTGACCTTGCTTTCAATTAGCAGGCTTATCCTCATGTTCCATACAGTGCTCCCAGATGACTGTGTGTCAGAGGAAGGGATTATCGGCTGCACACCCGACCAGATGTCATGACTTTGTGTTTGCATCCAGGTGGATTAAGTACAACTGATAACATCCTGTTTATTGTCCACACGGCAACCATTTCTTTGATTGATGTATGAATCTCGTTATTTGACTTGTGTGTGTTGTGCTAGTCTTATGAATGTCAATGTCTCATAAATGTAACTCAACTAATAATGCACTTCTTTCGCTTAACACCACTTTGTTTGACAAAGAGAGAAGTCTTGAGAATTGAATATGAGAAGCAAGTGTCATTGTGACGGAACATCAGAGTGAGAGCCTTTCAGCTACAGGAGCACACACGATGCGTCTTCTGCTCAATCAGTGATGCGGGAAGTCTAAACAAGAACACTGTTTTTATATCCAAGGTTCTTTTGCTCTCCAGAAAATATTCAATATGTCTGCAGTTATCTCTGGCCATGCTGGAGAAGCATTTCATAAAGTAACAGATGGCATTAATAATCCACCATTATTCAGTATAAAGTTTACATGCATATCAAAGCAGTTATGTTCTCATTATGAGACAGTGTAAGATGTTTTGAAGAGAAGTAGAATGTGCTGTAATCACGTTGGAAATAAACCATCATTATTGAGAATGCATTGAGTCTGTTGCATGCCTGTCCCTATCACTTGCTTCTTCTGGGTAGAGGGAATCGGGGTCATCAAAATAATAGGAATTGTTATACTTGGTTACTTCAAGTGTTGGAGGGATGAACAGTCAGAATATCACTGCTGGCAGGGTGCTGCCGATGAACACTCAAAGCTGACTTTGATGACTTTCAATAGTAACTTTCAATGATCGGCCAATATTTACTTTTCTTCAGAGCCACCACACTGGAACATTCTCCTCGGACAGGAAGTCCAGCCCACGTCATTCCTCAGTCTGCTGGACCCACCTCTTGTCGGCCCCCTCACTGAGACCCTGCCAGCAGCTGCTGTCAGGAGTCAGCAGTGCATCAGTCAGCGTATGCTTTAGTCATTAGTTCCTTGCACGACTCAAGATAAACTGTTGTGTAATGTTGCTTCCGGTGCAGTCTTATCTTTTCCCCCCCCTCCTGGCAGCCACGCCCACGGCTGCTTTTGGCGGGTTGCCTGGCTGTGATATCAATGTTTCCTTTGACTGGGACTAGACATTAATATATGCAGCGGTCAGGGCAACACTCTCAGCTCTGTAGTATGTTGCCTTGCTAGTAGGTCGGCGACAGCCAGATTAACCAGTGAGGTGGCAAATATGATACATTGAGTCTGAATTTGTTCTTTTAGCAAAGGATGCTTTGACATCTGACCTGGGTTAGTAAAACAACCTTAGGTCTGTTTGCATGTTATGTACAATGCATTGGGTTAGTGCGGAAGCTGTCAATAAAACTGGTGCGGAAAACAAATAATAATAATAATATATTAATTTTCTATAGCGCTTTTCTGAACCCAAAGACGCTTTACATTTGGGAGGGAAGGTAGACAAACAAAACAAAAACAAAGACAAAGCCAAAAAGAAACAAAACACAACAGAAAAGCAGTCAGGAGGAAGTTGATTGAGAGGGGCGGGGCTTATGGATAGAGAGTTGAAGAGGTGGGTTTTGAGGCGGGACTGGAACAGGGTGAGGGACTCAGACTCACGGAGGTCTTGGGGGAGGGAGTTCCAGAGCTTTGGGGCTGCCACAGAGAAGGCTCTGTCCCCGAAGCTCCGGAGTTTGGCCTTGGGGATTGAAAGCAACCCGGCTGAGGAGGATCTGAGGGACCGGGGTGGTTGGTAGAGGGTGAGGAGGTCAGTGAGGTGGGGGGGGGGCAGATGGTGCAGGGCTTTGTAAGTGAGGACCAGGAGTTTGTAGTGGATGCGGTGTGAAACGGGGAGCCAGTGGAGTTCTTTGAGGACCGGGGTGATGTGATGCCATGATTTGGTGTGGGTGAGGAGTCTGGCGGCTGCGTTCTGGACACGCTGGAGTCTATTGAGGGAGGTGGAGCTGATGCCGTAGAGGAGGGAGTTGCAATAGTCAAGGCGGGAGGAGATGAAGGCGTGAATGAGTCGCTCAGCTGCAGGGCGAGTGAGAGAGGGACGGAGTTTGGCAATATTGCGGAGGTGGAAAAATGAGATTTTTACAACATGACGGATGTGGGGCTCGAGGGAGAGGGTGGGGTCAAATATCACGCCAATGTTGCGTGCCTGGGTGGAGGGGGAAACAGGGGTGCCATCAATGGTGACTGTCAGGTTGGGGGTTTTGCTGAGGGTGGATTTGGATCCGATGAGGAGGAGCTCAGTTGTATTGCTGTTGAGTTTGAGGAAGTTGTGTTGCATCCAGGATTGTATTGCAGTCAGACAGGATTCGATGTGGGTGAGGAGGGGGTTGTTGGGGGATTTGGTGCTGAGGTAAATCTGGGTGTCGTCGGCATAGCAGTGAAAGTCCAGGTTGTATTGGTGGAGAATCTGACCAAGGGGGAGGATGTAGATGATGGGTGACTGAAGCTGCGGCAGAGGAGTGGTTGTTGAGGGAGATGAAGTGGGATCTGTCGGAGAGGTAGGACTGGAGCCACCTGAGTGCAGTACCTTCGATACCGATGTCCTGGAATCGGGTAAGCAGGATGGTGTGGCTCACGGTATCGAAGGCTGCACTCAGGTCGAGGAGGATGAGGATGTTGAGGGAACCGGTGGCAGCAGAGGTGAGGAGGTCATTGAGGACTTTGATGAGGGCCGTTTCTGTGCTGTGGTGGGGACGAAAACCAGACTGAAGGGGTTCAAAAAGCTGGTTGGTTGAATGAACCGAGAAATATTTGGGTCCACTTGGTCCAGAGACCAAATGAAGCTTATTGTGTGTGAAAGCGCCCTAAGGGTTGGCCGATATATCTGAACAGCTGCTAGCCAGTTGTTCATGTTTATTAAGATATTACGCACATTCATTTCTACTTTAAATCCAGGCTGAAGACTTTTCTTTTTGCCGCTGCTTTTAATTGAAACGGAGCGGTTGTGTTTCGTTTTTGGTTAATGAACATTTGGGGCTAGTAACTGTTAGGGGATCAGAGTCTGGGGACTTTGTCCTGGCTGCTCTTCTCTGTGTGCTGCTCGGGTCGTATGTGCCATACAAGCGCACACAGCTCATGTTCGGAGACACCTTAAAGAAAGGCATCAGTAAAGTGGAACTTCTGTGTGAACTATTCACATCTTAAACTGCACTGTAACTTTTTATTCATGTATTTTTTCTTTTAATGTTTCTTTTATTATATTTTCTTTTTAATGACTGTTTTTTAAATGCCTTTGTCTGAATGTCTATCATTTCTGTAAAGCACCTTGAATTGCCTTGTGTTGAAAGGTGCTGTATAAATAAACTTGCCTTGCCTTGAAAGAAGATAGACCCTTTTCTCTGGAACCTCTCCATTGGCTAGCCATGATCTTTTCTCTATCCCTCCACTGGTGTTTTGATAATGTCAGTGGCATGTGTTTTGGAAAATGCAGCATATAGGGGCAGGAGGTGGTACTTGAGACTTTCAGCTATTTAAGTTTCATTTCATGTATAGGCCTAAATCAACACCGTTTCTCAACACGTATGATGATTGTCTGATCAGAAAGGAAGTTACTTAATAATAATACTCTCTCCCTTCTACTCTACAGGCAACACTGAGCGAGTCTGGGCAGAGCGTGCAGGAGAGCAAGCCATTCGTAATTGAGTCAAAAACAATCCAGTCTCAAGTTGTTCTTTGTAGCGGAGTACATTTTACTCGCAGCTGTTCCTTGATTGTATGTCACTTTTTTTCAATAAAATATTAAAGTCTGCCAGTCCGTGACCTTTCCTGAAAGTGTGTTATGTAGCACCCTCTGTTGTTAAACATTGTTAATATGGAGTCAGATTGAAAAAAAGGCCCAAGAAATTGCCATGTATAGCCATCAGCGCCAGCGGGTCATATTTACCTTATAGGAAATGCAGTGATTTTCGCGCTATTGATCTCGCGCAAAACATAAACATGACATGTTGCTATAGCAACGCCTGTTGTTTACTGCGGTTCCTTATAGATATAGAGATAGATAGATAGATAGATAGTTATAGATAGATCGATAGTTAGTTATAGATAGACAGAGAGAGATAGATAGAGAGACACTTTTAGAGATATTTGATACTTCATGCTATCTGCACACTAGATATAATATGAAAGCTGAGAGTCCAGAGATTCTATTGGTATACATTTCATCCCTGTGCGATCAAAACTCACTGTTCTGTATGATAAATAAAAGAACATTGTACCTTGAAAACCAATAGCCGCGTTCACACTGCGGTACTTTTCCCACAAAGGTTCATGCGAACTTAGTTCATGCGAACTCTTTAGTTCTCATGAACTAAGTACAGATCGCGTTCACACCAGAAAAAGTCCCTGGGGAGGATTAGGCAAATGAAGCCGCTGACGTCACTTCTTCTTCTTCTGCTTTGGGTTTACTGGCAGGCCGCAAACCACTTCACGGCGTATACTGCCGCCCAAAGTCCCCGGCCGGAAGTCCCCGGAGCTGGGGACTGGCTTCAGTAGAAGCTGCTGGGACTCCCAGCAGCTTCTACTGAAGCCTTCCGAGTAAATCGCCAGAACGCCGACACCTCCTCATCTCCACCGCTCCCATGTTTTATTTTGTGTTGCCATAAGTTAGTCTCTCTGCGTTTCTGCGCTGGGCTAATGCTAATGCTAATAATGCTAATGCGAGGATAATAAAATGGCGGCTTCACAACATTTTTTGGGGAGTTTTACGGGGCGTGGTTTGCAATCCGCCCAGCCAATCAGAAATATAGCTCTTTTCTCAAAAAAGAGCCGCTCGAAAGTCCCTGCTTTCTAGCAGGGACTTTCGAGGGGGTAAAAAGGTTCGCATGAACTACTTTTAGTACCGGCTCTTTTTGGTGTGAACGCGATCATGAACTAAGTTCGCATGAACCTTTGTGGGAAAAGTACCGCAGTGTGAACGCGGCTAATGGCGGGTACATTTGACCCGTTGGCGGTTTTAGGTATACAGCGACCTCTGGCGGTTCTAGTGTTAACTACATCTATTTCCCCTTCAAACCAGGAAGGCTGTGATTCATCTCCATGCTGAATGCTTCAGTACAACGCTTGAAACTACTGCAAAGAAATGTGCACAGGGAAAACAAATGGGACATTCACTTTGGGAGCGCAGGGTCAGTGCTTTCTCTGACCCTGCGCTCCCAAAAAGACTCTCAGATAATCCCTCCCCTGCACTCTAAGAGTTCTCCACATGCATCAACACTCTCTTGGTTCTGTCCTAAGGGGACATCGCCACATCCAGCATCGCCCTAAGGCTTGGGTAATGGCCCACTTCAGGCTGTACAACTTTATGAAGTGACTCTCTTGCTCTGATTCTTGTTGATAAAGCCAAGCCTGGACCTGGGGACAGGCACACTGTCTCCCTGCTCCACCTCTCCACGGGACTCAAGTGTTGACAGCTTTGCTCTTACTTGCCTGCTCATTAATACTGATGGACTTTTAATCAGCAAGCTAATTGCTTCTCTCCTCTCTGCGCGCAGGAGCCCCGTTGAAGTGGGTACACATTTACCTCAGGAATCAACAGAGCACACAGCAGTTGTTCTTTATACAACATCATTCATTACTCTGAAAGTAGAGGGAACCTGGGAGCCCCATTTCAAAAGAAACAGAAGCCGTTGGGTTGTAACTCAATCCACAGCTGGCGTGTCCCAGAGGAAGGAGGGGCTTTGTATCAATGCTTGTCAGTTTAAATTGCATATGGGTAATTCATGTGATTAATGTGTATTGCAGAAGATTGCACATTACACAGTATTCAATCTGTGCTCAGATCTCTACATGTGTTGATAATATCCAACAAGAGAAGTAGTAAGAAAGAGAGCATCCTAAAATAAAACACACAGGTTCTTAACCCTTGTAGTATGCAATTTGACATCCAGAAAATGTCAAAAACAGATTCATCATCCGTATAGCCCCCAAAGCCACTCAAATGGTCGAAATCGGCCGAGACATCTTTTAGCTATTGTCTGCATATGCTAATGAACACAAGTGCAAATTGTGCAAATTGCCCAACATATGAAAGTTAGCATCCGGCAGTTTCTTTGTGCTGGGGACCTGTACTATACATCTCCAACACAGAACTTTGGCGTACTCACATGTCTGGGTTCACCATAGGACCCACCAGTTTGAGCTGGCAAATAGATACTAGTCAACATGGTAAAGCGTGCCTGGGCCTTCCAGAAGTGCATGTCGTATATATGAATACAATGTCAGTTACATATCAGGTAATCTATATTTAATGCCTAGTTTTACTCACTTCAAATGTACACATTCAACCCCGTGGGCATAAAGGATTACGGTGATTTCCGTATTGCAATTTCATAAAAGAAGAAACTAATTACATAATATAAACATTGTATTGTAATACTAACAACAATATATCATGATGTGAAAGTGTTGTATGTGTCCAGACAGTAGTCAGTAAGTAACCAATAGGCAAAAGAAAGGTATGTCTAAGATACTGGCAGACACTCAAACTCACAGCAAACAAGTTCGGAATATGTGACGGTACGCTGTGAAGATCACATGTATTCCATGTTCAGCCTGTAGTAGATAATAGACCACAAGCAACGTGTGCCGTGTCCAGAAGTGGTTGTGTTGTTTTTCTTTGTTCCATTTTGCTCTCATTTCCCGCTGCTGTGAAAGCTCTGCTAGCTTTCATTCCCAGAATGCTGCTTGTTCTCAGTCCACTAATTTGGCTGGAACACTCATTTTAAATTCAAATGTTCCCTTACTCGCATTTCTGTCTGTCTCTTCAAAGGCCAGATGCAGACACACTTAAACAGTGGGCTGACGCTGAGCAGAAAGCAGTGCCGTGTGTCTGACCTAGAACTACAAGCTAGGGTTTGCTATTTTTACTGTGGCTCTCTGAACATTGGGTGATGGAGAAAAAAAGAACTTCATCTCAAGCCCCCAGATGCTTTATTTCACACCCTCTCACAGCGCTGGGCCTCAACCTGTTTGGGTCGTCGCTGCTGGGTCTGATCCAATCCTCCGATCCTCCAATCCTCCAAGAGGAGTTTCATGAATGCCATCTACCATTCAGACAGCTGAGTAAATGCACCTTAGCCGTTGATTATGTGGTGCTACTTATACAAATGTGTATCTCACATTCCAGAAAGGAGATATATTGTCCTCTTTTATAATGGGACCATCACTATGTCAGTCTTACACAGTACATGGAGACCTATAGGCATGTGTCCCCTTCAGTCCTTTATCTGCTACACTCGACACAACGCAGTGCAGACAGATGAAAACTGAATGCCATAAATAACAATGAGCCGTTTCATTGGAAAGCAGGTAATGGAAATATCCTTGAGGCCGATACTTTTAAATACATTAATTTTACAAGCGGTAACTCAGGAAACTATAAGCGTGCCGTGAAATGATGTAAAAAATAGTGAGCAGCTAATAATGCTCTAGTAATGGTTCTTTGAACGTTTGTCCTTTCAAATTCTAAACATGATATATAGTTACAATTAGCCTGTGCAATTGGCTCTAATGGTGACATACATGGTGTGAACATTCATGGACACGACTTCAAATTAAATATGTACGCTGACGATATACTTCTTACTTTGAGCAAGCCAGCACTCTCTATACCCGCAGTTCTTGATATGATACATTTATATGGCAGCTTCTCTGGATATAAGATAAATTGGAACAAGAGTGAAGCAATCCCACTTAACTCATACACATATAAGCACAACCTAATGGACACCCCCTTTATTTGGAAAACAAATGGAATGAGGTATTTGGGAATTAACATCGTCTCTCCTATCTCTAAAATCTGTAGCCTTAACGGCCCTGCTATTTTCCAGTCCGTTAAGGAGGACATCAACAGATGGAAGGCCATACCACTTTCTCTATGGGGCAGAGCAGAAATGTTGAAAATGAATGTTCTCCCAAAGCTTTCTCATATTATCTCTATCCCTCTTGAATTCCCACTAAAATGGTTTAAAGATATCAAATCCCTCTTCACTCAGGTCCTTTGGAATAATAAAAAACCCAGAATCGCACATAATAAGTTGATCATTCCAAGATCAATGGGAGGTTTGGGAGTCCCGGATGTATTCCAGTATTATCTGTCCTTCAATGCAAAGTATCCATTATCGTGGGCGTACAAAAGTGCCTCTCCGGTAGGCAGTAGGCAATGGCTGGAGCAATCCATCATGTCTGTAAACCAAAACATATCTCTGGCATCAATGTGGTACTGCCCAAGACCACCACCCTCAATGGATAACACCATCAGTGGCGACTGCCCCACCTAGTGTCAGCAGAAAGTATTAAAAATAATGATTACAAAAAAATACAAAAAATTAATTAAAAAATATATAAAATATATTTTAAGATCATGTGTAATCATCTGATTCGTCTGTACATTGCTGTTTTAGTCTGTGCTCTTCTAATTAGTGTCTACAGTGTGTGCCTATTGAGCCATTTAGAGCCATGTGGGACAAAACCCGATCCTGCCCCTCCCTCTGACTGTCTAAGTGAACGGTGACTGCAAAAACTACACTGCGCATGCTCAGAGTATTTTCCTATTTAATGTGTGTGGCAAAACAAGTATGACCATAGGGGCATAGAACCATAGATATATATAAACACTAGATGACTCACCCGCGCTGCTGGCCAATGGAGACCGACGTTGCCACATGGCGGCCATCTTGCCACAGGCAGCTCGCTCATTCATAACATTAAGTGGTGCACTATTGAAAAACCGTAGATTGCTCAATTTTCAACCAATTTTCAAACGGTTTGGTTCGTTATAAACATCTAAGATGTAGTTATAATACTGCATACTTATAATTATAATCATTAACTTTTTTTTTCAACATGTCTTGTTGTCTCTCCAACATGCTAATAACGTTTATAATAAACCAAACAGTTTGTAAATCAGTCAAGATTTCAGCGAGTTAAGAGTATTTTTGTGCAATTCACTCACCTTACAACAGCTGTAGCAGTAGTTGTTGACTGTGGTAAGATGGCCGCCGGTGAGCTACGCTGGCAACTCCCCCTTGAGCCATCTAGTGTTTATATATCTGTGCATAGAACTGCCATCCCCACCATACGTCATCTCACATCATTCAGAGCTGATTGGCTGTAAGTACGTGTGCCGCGAAAAGTGTGGTGTGTGAAGAGGAGGAGAGAGAGCTGCAGTGAGGCGTCCTAAAACCAGGAAGTAAGCTGCGCATGGCTTCCCTCCACAAAAAAGCAACGAGATTTCTCCATAGGATTTTAGAAAATAGCTCAAAATAAGATCTGTGGGAAACGTAGCTGTTAGATAAATGTACATTTTGTTCAGCCGGATAATATCCACATGTCTACCCTACTTTTATCATTTTCGAATCATAAATCTATTGATTAGATTAGATTTATGATTTATTGAAACTACAAGAAGATAAGGAGGACTTTTACAAAAAAGTAATAGAGATTTTTATCCAGAAGGATAGGCAAATGGACTTCATCTTCATGTCAAGGTAAGACCACCATTTTATTGAAAATGGGATCTTACTAAGAGAGAACAATTCAATATTTAAATGATACAATTACATTTTGTGGGTATCCTTCTGTTGAACTGTCTGTTTAAAAGTAATTGAAGCATCAGACAAAAAAAGCTTTTGAAAATAATATTATATTTTGATTTAGGTCAAAATATAATATTTGTAAACCTGAAGAGTCAGTGCCTCAGCAGCCATGAACCTCACTGCAGAAGCTTCAGACATCTAAGTTTTTTGTGCCCCACCACTTTTGTACATATAAAAACGCCACTGAACACCATCATCCGCTTTTCATGCTCTATTGTAAAGCAACTGCACAGGAGACTCAACATAGAGGGGCTCTCTTTACCATCTTGCCCTATCTGGAGTAACCCCTGTCTTTCTGCAGGAGGAGCACCTTAAGTAATAACATCTGGCAGAAGGCTGGTATTACTGCAATTGGACAGATATATAGAGACCAAACCCTTCCATTTCAACAACTCAAAAATCAGTATGGTCTCTCAGACTCATCTTTCCTATCATATGCACAACTAGCATCTATTATTAGTACAACATGTAAGGAGGGAGCCATGCCTGCTTCAAGAAAGCAATCATATCATCTCTAACAATTATAAATGATTATCTAGGGCTGCCCCGTATACCTATTCTCCTGTCCAACTGTCCTGGGAGCATGCCTTGAATATCTCTCTGCCTGCTTTGCAATGGAACTCCATTTGGAGGACAGCCATGTTCTCTTCTAAATGTGTAAGATTCAGGATCTCAATAGAGCTTACATCACCCCTGTCACAAATCCAAGATGGACAATAAACACAGAGACTTATGCTGGCATGAATGTGGCAAGCGAGGTACTGTTGCACCTACTCTGGGAATGCCCAGCGGTAAAAACACTTTGGTCAGAAGTAATATCCTTAATGTCTGAATCTTTCAAAGTTAATTTCCCTACATGTCCCATTGCATGCTGGGTCTCAAGCCAGATGGCAATGTTGCAAGGACTGCCGATCGGCTCTGGACATTGGGCTGTTTAGCCACAAAAACACTCGTCCTACTAAACTGGAAGGAACGCAAACCAGCCTGCTTTAGGGACTCATGGCTGAGGGAGTATCTGGACCCACTGAACATGGAGCGTGCAGCTTCTCTGCTGGGGGGTTTTGAGGGGAGACAGGAGGATTGCGGTTCACTGTCCGCAGCCCTCCTGTCTGACCCTGTCAATATGGCATCTCCTGTGTAATGTATAATGTCCTGTGTATGTCACAATCAGCTGTCTTAGGAAGTCATCCTTGCATCCCCCCCCCCTCCAGTTACGTTTTGTTTAGCTTTTACAGGTGCTCGAAGACGCTTTACATATATAGTGAAAAGAAAAGAAAGGAACAACAAATAAATATAAAGTTAAAGTCAAATAATCCAAAAACAATCACACATTAAAAGCCAGATTGAAGAGGTGAGTGCTTTGAAGGTGGCGAGGTCAGTGCAGTCTCTGATGGGTTGGGGGAGTGAGTTCCAGAGGGAGGGGGCAGCGACGGAGAAGGCTCTGTCCCCCCAGTTTTAGAGTGTGGCTGTCAATGGTGAAGTTGACATTCTGGATGTCTTTGATACGGGATGGGGGGCCGATGATGGTGATGTCTGATTTGGCACTGTTCAGTTCATTATGACATCATAACGTGGCCAAAATCTGATCAGCTCATTTTCAGACGGGTTTTTATAGAAATGGATCAGGACAAAAAGAGAGAGAATCTTTTTTCCTGACACAGAAGGCACACATATTTATGATTCTTCGGAGATTTAAGCCTAAAGACTTTATTATTGACATTGGAATGATCAAAATAGTGAAAGAAAACTTCAATTAGGGTTTAGTTAGTAATGACTTTACAATTTACTGCACAAAAAAAAGTTGATTACATTACAATGACTGCTTCAGCTAAGTTGAGAGACTTTTGTTGAGTACCCAATTATTATTGAATTTGTACGGACACTTTCTGAAATCAGTTTATTTATTTATTTAATAATAAGCTCCAGAGAAATTCTGTGTGAATGTATAGGCCATGCTTGGGATATTTCAAACATAACATTTTGAGCATGGATCTGTTCTGTGAAATATTCAATATTAACAAATTGAACCACCTCTCATCCATCTTAATGGATAGAACAGGCTAACGTGAAGTGCTCTCATTTAACAAAAGAACATTTGCATTTCGTTTAAAAGGTATGCATGCATGAAGAAGTTTATAACAGCTAACAAAACTCAAGACTGTTGGAATTAAAGTGAGTTCATTTGTGAATAATTCTGCTTTGAGCTCTATGCTTATCTCCTTTAAGTTCTCCTCTAAGGTTATACATCCTCTCAGGCGTCACCAGCCATGAAGAAGAACAATGCAGGAAACCTTTTAAGAAATGTTCACTGAGTCTCAACTTTACCTGCAGAGGCTTTTAAAAGTGTAACTTTCATTAACTTGTGCCTGCTAGCATCGTGACCAGCTGGCCTGATTCAGTCAGTGCAGTCCTGGAAAAAGACAAAGAAACTTAATTCCCAGTCTGGCTGGTCTCATAACATATTTTGGGTAATATACTTATTTGTATGAAGTGCAGAGCAGGAGCTCGGATGTGGTTAGCTTGGCTCATCATAATGACTGGAAGACATGTAGACAGAGCTAGCCTAACTGTCAAATACAGCAACACGTCTAAAGCTCACTGATATGGGTTGTAGGGGTTATTATGGGAATATGTCTTAGTGAACTTTTTGTGTATAAAATAAATACATAACAACACAAATAAATCGATATTGCTTCCCCGGTCAAAGGGGAGTGGCTAAACAAGCCACACCTGAGAGCTGGAGGTAATCAAGAGAACACGTCACACCTGGAGGAAGAGATCTCATGCAGACAGAGCAGGAGTGGAAGTCTGATGCAGCTGTCGAACCCAGTTGGATCTTTGGGGACTTTTCTGATCCATCAGGCAGTATTTTGAAGATCACTGAACCCAAGAGATGGTGGTAAACCAATTCACCTTCCACACCACGACCTGCATTCTCTTAGATCATCCCTGGCCTGCTTGGACCCTCAGCTAAGTTGTCTCTGTCTCCTTACACAATTCCCACTTATTTTTGTATCTTTTTATTATATTTGATGGTAACACTTTACAATAAGGTACACAACATGTGCTTAGCTACTGCGTAGTGAATAAGGAACGACTAGATAGTTAATGAGGAGTTCCTGAGTGAATGCGATGGAAGAACTGACGGTTAGTTACTAGTTAACAGACTGGGGTACTGTATTAACGAATGATTCATTAATAAAGTACCCCCCAGTCTGTTTACCGGTAACTAACCATCAGTTCTTCAATTGAGTCACTCAGTAACTGACACGAAGGACTCACAAGAACTCCGATGCACGATTCGTTCTTGACTTCAAAAATATCTTTTATTAAAAGACTTCTACAAAAGACTTCTCAATGTAAAAGGTTTCTAGGATCGACTAGGATACTCAAAAGTTCTCTAGGTTGGACCAATTATACAAAAGACTTCTCAAAGTAAAAAGGTTTCTAGGATCGACTAGGACACTCAAAAGTTCTCTAGGTTGGACCAATTATACAAAAGACTTCTCAAAGTAAAAGGTTTCTAGGATCGACTAGGACACTCAAAAGTTCTCTAGGTTGGACCAATTATACAAAAGACTTCTCAAAGTAAAAGGTTTCTAGGATCGACTAGGACACTCAAAAGTTCTCTAGGTTGGACCAATTATACAAAAGACTTCTCAAAGTAAAAGGTTTCTAGGATCGACTAGGACACTCAAAAGTTCTCTAGGTTGGACCAATTATACAAAAGACTTCTCAAAGTAAAAGGTTTCTAGGATCGACTAGGACACTCAAAAGTTCTCTAGGTTGGACGAGGTTGCTCAATGATTCACGAGGGAGCACAGACATGGACGAGGTTGCTCAATGATTCACGAGGGAGCACAGACATGGACTTGGTGTTGAGACGAACCGACAAAAGACAAAAGGAGAGCAGGGCTATATATATACACACAACGGTTAATGGGGCACAGGTGAAACCCATCATGAGCAGGAGACCACCATCAAGCTGGCAGGTGACACACGAAGACAGGAAGTGTAGACACCTGAAAAGAGAGGGTCGAGTCAATATCAAAATAAAATGCAAGGCCACAGAATAAACCCAAAACAATGAACTAAAAGAACTCTAACGCTGAAACCTTACAGTAACTCCTCATTAACTATCTAGTCGCTCCTTATTCACTATACAGTAACTAAGCACATGTTGTGTACCTTATTGTAAAGGGTTACTTATCTTATATTTAACTTTACCTCACACATATCACATACTTAACTCACTTTTATGTTTTTATATATGCTTTTATCATAATATAAGCATCTCTGTTGAATGTTGTTTTACTGATTGTATTTACCTGTTATTTGAAGTGCATTTTTGTTTTTAGGATGACCTTCAACATCTGTCCAGGGACTACAGACGAAACATAGCCTGTTGGCTAGCTCTGGCGCATTTACAGAAATGTCAATCAATGTGCACTGGCCCTGTCAAAGAAATATATATAAATAAATAAACTTATTTTACATTTAAAACATGCTTACTTCAGTTTAAAGTCGTATCTTTTCATATACCTTACAAAGTAGTGTTGTAAGTGAGACTAAATTATACAATTTAATTTGAAAGTGACTGTGTGCATATATTGAGATGCAATGGTATATTCCCAATGGGATGGAGAAGAAAAGACACTTGAATAAAGAACATTTACACCGAATATGTTTGCCTTATTTCCCCTCTTTACATTTGACATCTTCTCCTGATTTCTCATCTTCCATCCACTGAGTTAGCGTTTGACTTTCCTGCTGACACGTGGGACCCTTGGAGACTAGACTCAGGGCAGTACAGCCAAAGATGGTCAACATGCCGGAGCTCCTCAACAGTCAGTGAGGTACAGGAAGTCCAGGAACGCACTCTGAGTACCTCCTGCAGTCACAGTCCAAACCGCCCTCCTGCTGTAGAACTCTACATTGGCTGGCTGATCGATGAGCTCCCTTTAGGGTCGGCAATACTGTATATTCATATCCATATATATCACATCACTGTATTAGGTTGGTTTGAAGCAATACTATCCAGTTCAACCTATTTGAATTTCAGAGTATTGCTTCCAACTAACCTAATCCAGTTATGTGAAATCTGTTGACATAATGCACTTCACTAAAGCAATGCTTCAGTTTGTTCAGTGATTACAGTAAACTGGTGATTTCCTGTGCTGTTCTGTTTTTGATCTCAACTCATTATATCCACATCTAGGTGATGCAAAGTGTTGTTGTGCTGTGAAACCCAACCAACCAGTCAGCCGTACTTATTGTGAAAACATCAGTATGGAAATCATTGCCCCGTGAAGACGTTATAACATCTCTAACAAGAAAATAATTCAGGATAAGGAAAAGGAGCTGGCCGTTGTTTCCTCGTTGGGAAGTGTATAACGCCCGCATGGAAGTCAACCTGGAATATTTCCTCTGTAGAGACTGCGTTGCTGATTTGAAGTCACACTGCAAATGGTTCCTTCCCTGCAGCACAACGTTAAGCTCATTATGGTGTGATGGGTTGTAAACCAAAAGGGGCATTACATCTATTTTGATCTTAACTTGCAAAAACATTGAGAACTGTCTTCTGTTGTTCTAAGAAACGTTGGAGTGTTAAACACAAACATCGTTTCTAACAGCCCGGGAGCGTTCCACAACCCTGCCTTCCTTTAAGTGCAGCATCAGGCTGTCGCATCAACTGCTGCTGAGCAGAGCACAGAGCACATGTAAGGGATCATGTGCTGCGACGCGGTCATTATGGGGAGAAGAACACCGACAGGCTGATCAGGAGCCCGGCGCCAAGCGGAGGGATCTAGATCGGCATGAAGGTGTTCTTTTCCCCATAATGACCAAGTCGCCGCACATTATCCCGCTTATTACATGGCCACATTCTCAACAAAGTAACGTTATGACTCCCAATATTAATTCAAATGCTTTTATGGATTTAGAAAATGATTTTATTGATTTAAAAAATAGCTGTAATGTATGTATTGATTTAAATTGACATGCATCCGCTAAGAAAAGTAGTCCGCTGTTACTGTTTGAACTAACGTAGCAACGGCGGGAACTGCTTCGATAGCGTTTTGAGGAGCTTTTTTATTACAGATTTGAAAACATCGCTGCTCGCTTTAAAAGTAGCACAATTCATGATGTCAAACCTTGGACAGTATCTAGATATCCCTGCCCTAATGCCAAAGGAACTGCACACTGAATATGAGTCGCCGTTTGATGTCTATGTCTGGACCGCTGCGTAAAAAGGAGGGTTTCTGCCCGTTACTTCTGCGCTGTTTTCTTGTCCCTCTTGTCTTTTTCTTTTCTTCATCAGCCACTAACCATTCCTCCAAATTACTGTGCTCTCCAAATATATTAAAACGAATGTTAAAATCCTCCATGTTGCTATCACACGACAGCGGAAAACTAAAGACAATCAGACAGTTTGCTTGCTTTTCAAACTGTTACATTTGAAAAACAGTGAGAGCGTCTCTTGTCAGTTTGAAAAGCCAACGGTAGGACCTGCTTGCGTTTTTGAGGAGCTTTTTGATTACAGATTTGAAAACATCGCTCCTTGCTTTAAAAGTAGCACAATTCATTATGTCAAACCTTGGAAAGTATCTAGATATCCCTGCCCTAATGACAAAGTAACTGCACACTGAATAGGTTTCGCCGTTTGATGTCTATGTCTGGACCGCTGCGTAAAAAGGAGGGTTTCTGCCCCATTACTTCTGCGCTGTTTTTCATGTCCCAGCCCAACTGTATACAGTTAAATCGACCGGACTTCTTTCTGAAGATGTGAGTGTCCTTAACAACGGTCAATAAGTCCTTGACAGCGGTCTGTCTGTTCGGTATTAACAACCTGTCACGTGTTCTGAATTGACCAATCAGAGTCGAGTATTCAACTAAGCCATGTAATAATGCTGGATAATTATTACATGTTACTTGTTCGACGCTTTTATCCAAAGCGACTTCCATACTCAATACTGTGGACAATCCCCACAGGAGCAATTTGGGGTGAAGAGTCTCAGGGACACAACGACATGCTGACTGCAGCGGGGTTTGAACCTGATCCGAACACCAAGGCTCTATCCACTGCGCCACACGCCTCAATACAGCTGTATTAGGAGAGATCTGGGTTGTCCTCTTTGGTCCAGGTCACAGCTGCTCCCTCCTCTTATGGAGGGGCCCGGCGGCGGTGATGGAGACCACAGGTGTCACCCTGACCCCTCTCATGCAGAACAAGCAGAAATCCTTCCTCTCTACATGCTCACCAACACAAAGCATTATTTGAGTTCATTCACACACTGCTAAGCCTTTGCATGGAGCACTCTAATGACAGCATTAAGCTGTGACTGCACATCTGCCAGGTTCTGGTGGCTGTAGCTGACAGCTGGATTAGCGTGATTTCTCCCAGGAGCATCTTCTTTGTTTACTGTCTCGCAATATTCCCGACTGCATTCATGAAATCTGTAAGACATGTTCTTTCTGTAAGCACCTTTATATTTCCATAAAAGTATTTTGTATCCTCCCATGCATGTGAGCTGTGAAGCGGGATAGGACCTCTGGATTACTCATATTGGGCTCTGAGCTCATTTATTTTGGGCACTTTTTAGACATCTGCTGCTTATTCTCTTCAAATGGTGTTAAACATTTAAACTGCAACAGATTTCGAGCACAGCAAACAAACTGGCCATGGCTGTGTTTAATGAGGACGGAATAAAGGCTTTTCTGTCCACTCCTTAATACTTTCACTGTCATTTTCCTTGAGACAGTGTTGTTGTGTATGCCCAGCAACAGAAGGACACGCAGACATGTGCCTTGCCTGGCCCTGTTACACTGCTTTTCAGATTTGTATGTAGTGCTTCTACTGCGATAGTTTACAGGCTTTAGTGTGCAGACCATTAACATGCACAACAACCTATAGCACACTACAGGAAGCTGGGCTATGATGTATTTTATAATCAAAAATGTACACACAAGAAAACAAAATATAAATGTTGTGGTTGTTAGCTGTGTGTTATCTGTCAGGTGCCACATGCTTAATTCACTGCCTCATTCATTAACCGTTTCACTACCAGTCATTTGAAGAGAAAACATTGAGAAAATTACTCTGCACTTGTTGAAACACATTTGGAAAGTACAAAAACAGAAAACACTGTGCAAAGTAAAATGCCACGGAATAATAAACAGTTGTGTGTTTTAAATATTTTAAAAATTGTTAAAAAAGACGGATATTTCTTTTAATGCCATTTGTGTCGAGACCATGGAAAACCTAAAAGAGAATGCGAGGGAGAGAGAGAGGACACGAGGTAATACACATTAAGAATATAATTTGAGGCTTTAGAGGTAATGAGTAACGATGTGTGGCCGGTGTGGGGGAAACTCTATCAGTGAAATGTGATCATGTACCTTTCTACCAGTTATAATCCCGACAGTGTTGGATGAGTTGTAGGCTGGAAAGATGTTTTATTGATCCCAGAAAACAGGTAGTTACAGAAGTCAGGTGGTAAAGAAGGTGGGATTAACAGTTTCCATCTTTTTGGCAGACAGAAATAGTTTAATCTATAAACTGTTTCTCAGCTACTGATTCCATTGATTGAAAAAAGGCTGGAACATGATTATCTGAGCTGAGGCTACAGTCAAAAATAAGACCAACATGCTTGATGTGATAAGAAATCTAACTTATGGGTATTTATTTCAGAATAAAATATAAGTGATACATTCAAGCTTGCCTAAAAAAAGCATGACAATGGTAACCAAGAATATGGCTTGCTAGTAATACCACAACAGGAAGACACTGTTTTTTTCAACAACAATATAATAGGTGATACAGGTGTACATGCAATATACTGCATTCATATAGCTTTTAGCATTTAGCATAGCATTAGCATTGATCCGTTCACACACACATTTGTACAAGAACCAGGAGTGGTAACATTCACACACAAACCCTTAGATGCATAAGTGGGTCTTTTTGGACCCGGTGAGGTGGTTTTCTTGAAGTATCTTTGTAATTACATTTACATTACATCATTTCATATTCCAGCTATTCCTCAAAAACATGTTTTGGATATCATGCCATTCACATTTTAAATTTACATTTTAAGAAATTGTAGTTTTTGTATTTCTACCCCAAGCTTCCATAAGTGGGTCAAAAATGACCCGCATGCATTTCCTATGGGATCCTATGGGAACCTTTGATTCTTATCACCTGTTGCTGTCAGGAATACATTCACTGTAGGACACACAGACGACATCACAAGTGACACCTCTCAGGAAGATTATTTTACACAACAAGATATGATACCTGTCAGTATAATAATAATAATAATAATAATAATAATAATAATAATAATAATGCATTATATTTGTATAGGGCTTTTCAAGGACTCAAAATCGCTTTACAATATAAGGGAAGGGGGTATAGGACTATCAAACTTGATCAACCGGCATGGATTGATGGGGGGGGGGGGGGCTATGAGTAGACAAGAGGAGAAGAGATGAGTTTTGAAAAGGGACTGGAATACTGCGAGGGTCTCAGAATAGCGGAGATCTTTGGGACAATAAGTTCAAAACGTTTTTTTTCAAAATGTAATTTTTTTTTAGAAATTATGAAACATTAAATATAAAATATTTCTAGTGTGAACCAAAATATCATATATTTCCTAGAGTTACAAAGGGTATAAAGACTTCAACGTTTTTCACAATTCCTCTGCGAATTACAACCCTAAGCTTTTGGTACAGATGAGAGCTGACATTTCAATGTGACCTCAAGGCTAGCATCAGTTGCAATAACGTCAGAAACTTACGAGCAAGATGTAGAGAACATTTCTATGAAGCAAAACATGGAGGGAAGAGTGCCTGACTGGAGTACATGTGTTACCTTTACAAAGCTAACTTGAATATGGAGAACGGATTATAAATATATTTGAGGCTTAGACTTGTGATTAGCACACAATATCTCTCAGGGGAGTTAAGGACACTCATGTGTTTTGTGGTATCCATAGATTTACAGCATGGCTAGTGCTAGTGGCAATTCCGACAACGCATAGCAGAACAAATCAGTACACTTTGACATTTGTCTGATGGTACCAGCCCTAACTGTAACCGACACGTTCTGTTGAAGCAACAGATTGAATTACACTGTGACTTTTTTCAGACATTGCAGCTTGTAGTTTTATCTCTTTAAGTTAAGTCACCATTTCTAACCAGTTCAAATACACCTATACTAAATCAAATCAATGATACTTACCCGTCTAGGTTAGTAACCATGAGTCCTCACTCCTCGACCTCCATAAGGATAGAGAGTTGTCCATTCTGATCACCTAACAACACAATCAATAACTGATCATTATTCAACACTTACAGGGCTCAACGCTAACTTTTAAAAGTGGTTGCTAGGCTGGCAACCAGGCATCAGCTTTTGGTTGCCAAAACTAAAAATATGGTTGCCATTTGTAGTCACCTTATATTTTAAATAATTAAGATACTATACAGGTATACATCAACTTAATAATGAACATGTGACAGAAAAGAATGTTCAAATACTTTACAATAAGTAATTAACGCAATTATTTGAAACCTAAGTGGTAGGAAACTTGTCCACCCTCAATTGCTGGTATACAAAATACCAGTAATGCAGCTGTTGTCCTGTTCTTCACAGATCCACAAATGAATTGAGCAAGTCAGTAGTTCCTTGGTCATTCGTTGTCTCCCTTTCAAATTTGAGCTGACCCCCACCATAGATCCACTGGCCCTTCAGCATTGAAGTCTTGGATTGGCCAGACTAATAAATGTCTAATGTTAAATAAATGAAAACCATTCACAGTTAAGAATTAGATATTAATTATTAATGCTGTAAATTACCTTTAATACGTCTAACTATATTTAAAATGTGTTACCTTTTTATAGAAGTGATTATAATTGTATGCCAATATTTTCCTATGTTAAAGTTTCGTTTTGCACTTTTATTTTGGTAGTAATAAGATCGGGACTCTTATTTTGAAGGAACTTTTACCGTACAGTAGGTAAAATGACAAGGCTAAGACTGTAATGCTAACTAACGTGCTTGCTACTAGCTAGGTAGCTAACTTGAACACTCCTGGTCCTTTCATCAGACGGAAAGCGAAAGAACGAGCAAAAATCCTGAACCCCTAACTCTATCCCTAAGGATTGTGAATTAAAGTGCACCTATCATGCTATTTTTAGAAGAAAGAACGAGCAAGACCCATTGCTGGTATGATAACAATCTGGTACTAAGCACACAGGCATCTTGTTAAAGTTATGTTATCTTAGCTACCTCTTATATTTAGCGGAGGAAAACAATTGTGACATCAATTGTGACATCACTTACGCGACTCTGGGATTTGTAGTCTTTCTAGTTGCGTATTTTTCATAGTCTTATATTTCAACAGTTTTACGACAAACTGTGACTTTTTTGACATGGAAATTATTTTTTAAGATTGACAAACATCATATGTGTAATTCATGGCACAATTCAAATGGGATCGAAAGATACGTTTTCTCTCTTCATTGACTTCAATCATTTTTCCTAAATAAGGTCCCATGGACCGGAAGTAGATGGGCGTGACTTCGCCACTCTATTTCGCCTCCCAAGACTTTACACATTTCCTCTTTGCTTTTCGTTCGGGTTCATCTTGCGCTTTATCAGTTGAATCACTTTGAACATCTGTTGACTGGTTGGCCGAACTGGTTGACTGGTTGGCCGAACTTTTTACCCCACAGTCAAACAACTTAATTTGCTTCGCCATTTTTTGTAAAACAAACACACGGCGCACCGCGCACGCGAGTAAACGTGCATCGCTTTCTGGCTCCGTAATCACACCATTGCACGTGCAACTTAAGTATCAGGTTCCGACTGGTCACAACAATAATTAAATATCATTCTTAATACAACAAATAATTAACTTTTATCTCTTTTGGGGTGCACATTTAGCTGTTTGCTGTCCTTATTTATTTATAGCAAAAACAAAGGCCAAGAAGTGGTTGACATTTTTTCTGAATGGTTGCCAATGGCAACCTGGCAACCGTTACTGTCGAGCCCTGACTTACATTTAGGACCTCCTCCAAATCTTTAGACAAGAGCAACGGAATCAAAATCCTGAACCCCTAACCCTATCCCTAAGGATTGTGAATTAAAGTGCACCTATCATGCTATTTTTAGGCAATAGCATAGGTATCAGATATATAAAAATATATAGAAAACATGTCTATGAAGTGTTTTGCTCAAAATACCAAACAGATCACCCATTCTAGCCATGCCTCATATCCCTCTATTTCACTTCCTGTTTCAAAAGTGCTGATAATAATTGATAAAAAAAAGGAGGGGGCTGAGCTAATGCGGGACCTGGCAGCTACTGTCTAAACTAAATACTGCCGTGATGAAACGCCATATCATGGATTATCAAGGATTATCTCTGAAACAGTATGGAGCTCAAAGGCTTTCTCTCTTGCCGGTTATACCACAAGGTGAGTTCCTTTTTATTTCCTGCTATTTCACACACATGCTCTCCAGTACAGGTTAGCTCTGAGTGTTAGCGATGCTAATGTCAACACCGACCATATTACGTCCAAAACAGTCGGGCATTGTTTCTGATAGCAACTTTCTGATAGCGCCGTGGGTCCACATTTCAGATATTACGTCATATCGGATGCAAAGCTGGATCAGCTTCGTTGTACCCCCATTTTTAGAGATTTGGGTACGGAGGAAAAGAGAGAGGGTTTTATTTTCTGACGCTGCGTGAGTTCCCTTACACACCGGGGACACATATTTATGTATATAAGACATCAAAAAGTGCATTTTTGCTCTGAGGGCCTAATATATTCTAAAAAATAATATTTGAAAACATTACAAAAAAAAAAGTTTAAATATTCTTTTAGTTATTTTTTTTTAGTTATAATTTTCATTAGTTTTGCCAAAATAACTTGATTTTAATTGTATTTAAAATAAAATGTCCAAAGAAATAAATCCTTCGAATCTGCCTGTTCAGTTTCTGTTGGAATGTGAAGGGTTAAATGCCGTCTCTGCGAGTTATGTGAAGACGGGAGAGCTTGTTGGTCCCTCTCTACATTCACAGAGGGCCCACTATAGTAACTCAATGAGAGTATTGTCAAATGACAGTACAATTGACCAATCATATCTTCCCTCTAAATGGGCGGGCTTTATTTTCAAGTTCCGCCCGCTGTGAAGTTTATGCATGTGTATAAAGTGGTGCAGTGACGCGTCCTAAAACCCGGAAGTAAGCTGTGCTCGGGTTACCTCCACAAAAAAGCAATGGGATTTCTCCATAGGATTTAGGAAAATAGCTTGAAATAAGGTCTGTGGAAAACGAACCTGTTAGATAAAGGCACATTGTGTTCAGCCGAATAATATCCACATGTCTACCCTACTTTTATTATTTTCGAATCATAAATCTAATCGATAGATTAATGATCGATAGATTTATAATTAGCATAAATTAGTTCATGATGGCTCACTTCAGTGATAGTGATGACATTGTTGCGAAATTATTAACCGAGTCATTTTCAAGATTGAGTTCCAATGATAAACTGGAGTGGCAAAGGATCAGCTGAATGACCCGCCATCAAGTGCTTCATCCAAAAGGACAGGAGGATGGACTTTGTGTTTCAGTGATTTATCATCAAAGGCAGAGGGCCTAGGTCAGTGGTCACCAACCTTTTTAAGCCCAAGATCACCGACCTCGGCCTAGGTGAAAGGTGAGATCTACCTATTGCAGAATTGAGTGAAAAAGACCGCCCAGACAGTGCTTCCAATTTGAGGCCTTTTATATAGGCTAATTGCATCTGAATTACTGTTACAATGAAGGCTCCATAACCAGCTCACGGCATACTGTATAGGCAGGGGTAAAGTGCTATGTTTTATGAGTGGGGGGCAGACCTCACCTCCTCTAGGGTGGGTCCTCACCTCCTCTAGGTCCTCACCTCCTCTAGGTCTTCACCTCCTCTAGGGGGGTCCTCACCTCCTCTAGGTTCTCACCTCCTCTAGGGGGGTCCGGGGGGATGCTCCCCCGGGAAGGTTTTTTTTTAAGCAATTGAAGTTTAAAGCATCAATCTGGTGCACTTTGAGAGCAACATGAAGAGATCTATGGATACCTCTCTCAGCACCCATATGAAACAGAACTGTAAACAGATTTTATTTTTCTTTATGGATATTTTACAAATCACTCCCCTTTTTAGGGATGGGAATTTGAAAGCAATTTTATATTCGAATATTCGACCCCCAAAAAAACGGTTAACCGGTTAACCGAAATGTACATATCCTATAAAAAAAAAAATTGGGTAAAAAAATACTTCGAATTTTTTTTTCCATTTTTTTTTTACCCAATTATTTTTCAATACTTTTTTAGAAATACATACATCACAGTTTGACAGCTATAGGCCTACAGCTTTCATGTGTGGAGGCGATTCACAATCAGGCCAGCTGTAGAGAAGACCCTCTCAGCTGGAACGGAGGTTGCGGGTATAGCAAGGTATAGCATATATATAAGTTTAATTTGGCATAGTTTGACCTCTACACCGCACTCACTAACCTGGTCGAAATATTTCCACACATTACTCCTTTTCCTCCATGTCTGTTGTGTAGGACTCTTCTTAGAGTGTAAATAATTACCGGACTATGACTGGTAAAATATGTTGAATACCGGCAAAACTAAATCTCTCCTGTCAAAATGTCTATGTACTTTGCCGCCACACACGGTTGCCAAGCAGCGCTTATTGTTGTTTAGGCTGGCCACTCATGTGTCGCGAGTGTTGACAGGGGGCGGTGGAGCACGCTCATGAACTGTTAGCGCCGGAACCTCGCAACGGCTGCGGAGCTCATTTGCGCTACATTTGGGCCTAAGATGAGGTTTGAGTCTGCGTGATCTGCGTGTAGGGAGGGGCAGCATCCATATCATTGGCTAGAACTAGCTAGATCTGATGGATTTGGACATAAACGCGAGTGAAGTATAACCGGACACGAGAGAGAGAGATTAGCACCTGCAGCTCTGCCCGCTGTGAGGGACCGGTGAGCTGAGCAAAACACACCTTTAGACTTCACCTAACACATTTAGCTATGGCACAGTCGTATATATATATATATATATATATATACATTGAATTATTCAATTTGATAATATGTAATCAACTTAGGTATCACTCCCAAAAAAAAAATTAATAAAAAAAAAAAATTGATAAAAAAATTAATAACTCATTCGAATACATGAATAATTATTCGAATACCTGAATAATTTCGAATATTCTAATATTCGATTAATCGTTCCCATCCCTAAAACTGTATTCTTGTTTTACTGCCATATAGTACATTTCATACCTGTTTTTCATTTATTCTCTTATTTGAGACAGTCCTTTAGCTCACCTGAGTCTCTCAGTCTGACAGGGGAGGACTCTCCTCCAGCTTGTTGTGGAAACAGCTCCTTATGTCCGTTAGTGCAGCTAGCTAACCAGATGCTAACATGACGGTCCCCGCTAGCACCGGTCCCTCTCTCTCTCCCTCTCCCTCCCTCTCTCACTATCACACTAAATGCGCTATTGCCACACACACACAGAGCCGAGCTTGAATGACACAAGCACACGTGTATTTCCATGCAACTCTCTGATTGGTCTGGTGACTTGCCTCTGTTGCATTCACTGAACACGGGAAATTGCAGTCTCGCCGTCCTCTCTTGTGTCATGATGAGGTTAACGTAAAGCATGGTTAATGTATTATATTATTGAGGTGTCTCAAATATACGTCAATCAAGTGGCACCTGCTAACGGGGTGGTGGATGATAGTTACATCTAAAAACGTATTTTTCAAACATTTTTATTTTTTTTAACGGTCCGCGATCTACCCGCACCACAGATCGAGATCGACTGGTTGGCGACCACTGGCCTAGGTATAAAAGTCACGGCTCACCACTGGGTTTGGGTCAGTATATGTTTTGGTCATTGGATTTTCTTTTCACAAAAGGATATTCAAAAATCAAAAAACGAGCGGATATTTAATTTTCGTTTTGAAATTGAAAAACCAAAATTGAAATACAAGGCGTTTTTCTTTATCATGGTCAAAAAGGGATTTACTAAACTCAAAATACGGGATGATTTTAATTTTCTACTTCTCAAAACAAAAAATAAAATCACTAGAAAACAGAAACAAAAAAACTACCGGTGTTTCATATTCTGCTACCGGAAGTTACCTTACAAAATAAGAGCGCGGATGCGCGTGTATCTACCGTCCAATTGTTTTTCTTTATTAAACACGTAAACGGAAGACCGTCTGAGAGGCGTTTTTGCTTTTTACCTTACTAAATGGTCAAATGGTCATTGGACTCACGGAAGTGATTTCAAACAAAAGCACTCGTTTGCTAAAATCACACTTTGAATCACTTCACTTTGTCTAAAATGGACAACATTGTTAGGAGATTTAAACTATACAGCGATTCTGCACTGCGGTCACTCAGCCGCCTCTCGAGTTTGTTTTTTCAAATCAGCTGTTCTTGATTCCCTGCTCGTCTTCATATTTGACGAGTGATACAAATATTTGTTACCACAAGTTCTTAAGGAAACTGACACTGTTGGACTCGGTTCTAGTTTGACTTCTACCAGAAATAAAATGAAGTAGCCTACTTAGGCTACTGTGTACTTTTTGAGTAAACCTCTGTCAATGTCCCCTCCTGAGAACAAGAATGCATGTTTCTCTGCTATTTTGAATAAGCGTTAAAAAACCTTTCTTCATGAGACTGATATTGTTGGACTGAGTATTTTAAGAGGATGGTAGACATGATATCAGCAATATTTCCAGTCAGTACTCCGGCAGCAGCATTTTTACCCCTTGGAAAGTCTTTAGAGTCTGGCCTGGATAGCTGGTCTATCCTTCAGCACACTGACACACTCTGTCACTCTTGTTGGCCTCTTATGAAGCTGCTGTCTTTTCAAATATGATTATTTCTCTGCTGCAGTTCATTCCTCGCAGATTCTTCCATCAGTCCCAGTCATTGCATGTCAGTCAATAGAGCTTCGAAAAATGTGTCCAATTCAACTAAATGTTTTTTTGTGAGTGAAGGCCATATCTAAATTATAGATTGTTTGATTGTGTAATTACAAGGTGAGAGAAAAATAAATCCACATCCTCCTATGAAACATATTTTATTTACTTTTCCACGTTATATTTATACTTACTTGTATTAGAACATTTGCATGTTGAACTACATGCTGGATATCTTCCCCAGCCTCAAGGAAATACAATAAAATAAATGGATTCATAATTTTAAAAAAATCATAAAAATGTATAAATGAATAATGTTGTGTGCAAACATTTCAAATTGAAATATAAAATGAACTTTACTTTTGAAATGATTTCTCACAAAAACCTTTCTAAATTATAGTAAATTATTAAAAAAGTTTTAGCCAATAAACATTTTTCTGCCTAAAATAGTTGAAATTGAACGTAAACTATGAAACACCACATGCATGGCAATTAACCCATTTGTGCCCGCTATTTAAATTGACTTTGGTTAGTTAATACAAATATTGATATTATATATAGCATATAATTGATGCAGTCTTTCTGAACACTTTTTAAAAAAAATACTGCAAATGAAGAATATTTAAAATGTTCTGCACAGACAGTGCCCTAACTTTACAGCAGTTGAAAAGATGTGTGGAAGGATACATTCTTCATGGGCTTCAATGGCTCTCGAGATAAAGGGTGTTTTATGGTTGCTTGTATTATCCTCAGATAGTGGTTTGTTTAAATAACTAGTGACATTTTAATAAATATTGCAAAAAAGGGCTCCAAAAAAGGCATATATAACCTGGCCGGATTAACCAGCGTGTATTTTTCAAGCACCACATGATTCAGAGTTTATAAAGTACAATTCTGGGCCATTGATTGTGTCATTTCTCCAAACGTAAAAATACCTGTTTTTGAAGCCTTAAAATGGTGCAGGAAAAGGACTTGACATTGTATTATACTTAAAGACAGGGCTGTTCCGTTAAGAGAAGAGAAAAAAGGAAAGCAAATTGTTATAATGGGTGATGTAACATTAATGAAAGACATAATATGAGGTCCTTGGCACTGTGTGATCATGGGGCATCAGCCTCACAGCATCAGGACAGTATCATATGGAGTCAGACACTGGACGTGTGCTGGAGGCGTTGACTGGGACTGATGGAAGCATGAGGCTGATGAGACTGAAGAATCTGCGACGAACTAGCGGCTGATAAATAATCATTAAAAGACAGCAGCATCATCAAGAGGCTAACAAGAGTGACAGAGTGGGTCAGTGTGCAGTCTACCATCCTCTCAAAATACTCTGTCCAACAATATCAGTCTCATGACGAAAGGTTTTTTAACGCTTTAAGCCTTATTCAAAATAGCAGAAAAACAAGCATTCTTGTTCTCAGGAGGGGACATTGACTGAGGATTATTGGAGAAGTACACAGTAAGTACTTCATAGTACTTGTGGGGGTAGTTTCACTAGTACTGACTCCAACAGGATCAATCTCACGAAGAACTAATGGCAACAAAAAATTATTCCCTCATCAAACTTAGCAGAAGTGGCTTGATTTTGTTCTCAGCAGGGGACTCTGACAGAGTATTCCTCAAACAATACACAGTCAAAGTACTTCAATGTATTGTAATAAGTAGTCTAGGGATGCACGATATTGGTTTTTTGAAACCGATACCGATAACTTCCTGCTTCTCAAGACCGATACCCGATAATAATATTATATATATATATATATATATATTAGGGCTGTCAAGTTAAAAAATTAACGCCACTAATTATTTTAACGCGATTAACGCATGTGTATTTTTTGTCCTCGGCCGCCCCGTAGTTTCAGAGCGCATCGAGTTTAAAATACCATCTACAAGCTGATGCTGACAGCCCCGCTCCTGCCGCCCGCTTGTGGCAGACCACACTTCCACGCTCACCGGCAGGCACCGACTGGCCATCGGGAGGACCGGGAGGGTGTGTGTCTGTGTGGCCCGAGCGAGCGAGAGAGAGACCTTACGTGCATTACCGTACCGCAGTGTGAACGCGGCTATTGTTGTTGTTAGCATCTGGTGCTAGCTAGCTGCGCTAACGGATATAAGGAGCTGTTTAAATGAAAACAGAGGAGCACCCTATCCACACAACTGCGCCGAGCACTTGACTGTATGCAGGAAGCCAGACAGCGGGACATTGTACGAGAAGTCAGCACACTCATGATTGCAGCGTCCAGGCAGCTCCCGTTCGAGCATATGCCTTGAGTTGCACATAGCTCCAACGATCACACACACACACACACACACACACACACACACACACACACACACACACACAGGGCCGGCCCTCGGCATAGGCAGTATAGGCGAATGCTAAGGGCGCATCAACCCATAGGGGGCGCCGAAAATTGAAAAAAAAAAAAAAGTTAGAAAAAAAAAAAAGATAATATTTTTTTTATTTCATAACACAATTTCCCGATTTTGGATCAACAAAGTACATCTTTTTATCTTATACTAACAGAACTACGCCTATATTGCGTACAGCACCCATAAACTATGGCACACCCCCCCCCCCCCAAATCAAGTTGAACTGCCCCAGTCCCAGTAAAAACCAAAGGTTTATGTGAAATTGTTCTTTTTTTGAAATAATGGTTTTAGTGTGCAATTATAGGTTTTAATTTTGTATTTGTATTCATTTAAAATAAATCAAACTCCCAAAAAACGTACACAGCTTCTGTGTGCTTTTATTAACATTGGAATTTACTGTGTAAGCGGCCGCGAGGGGGAGAGCTTTAGAGAGCTCTCTCCTGAAAGACTGAGAGGCTCTGATAACCTCAGCTCAGTGAGGTAAAGGCACACCTTTATATGATCATTATAGTTATAAGAAAATAAGAGAACAGGTGAAAAACAGGTATAAAATACTGACAGTACAAAACAGTTGTTATTAATAAACAAGAATACAGTTTGAAAGGAGAGTGATTTGTAAAATATCCATAAAGAAAAAGAAAATCTGCTTACAGTTCTGTTTCATATGGGTGTTGAGAGAGGTATCCATAGATCTCCTAATGTTGCTCTCAAAGTGCACCAGATTGATGCTTTTAACTTCAATATAAAAGTCTTCCCGGGGCTTCCATGCACGTGCGAATCATAGTGAGTGTCTGCATGTTGGGGGGGGGGGGGGCGCCAGCTAAAATCTTGCCTAGGGCGGCAAATTGGTCAGGGCCGGCCCTGCACACACACACACACACACACACACACACACACACACACACACACACACACACACACACACACACACACACACACACACACACACACACACACACACACACACACACACACACACACACACACACACACACACACACACACACACACACACACACACACACACAGTATTGAATGAGAGAGGTTCCAGGTTGTTGTGTTTAATATTCATGAGAATATTTGTCATTGTTCAAATGATAATAAACATTAGCATAACGCATATTTGTCCACTCATATGTTGATAAGAGTATTAAAAACTTGAAAAATATTCCTCTAAGGTACATTTAGAACAGATAAAAAATGTGCGATTAATTTGCGATTAATCGCGATTAACTATGGACAATCATGCGATTAATCGCGATTAAATATTTTAATCGACTGACAGCCCTAATATATATATTAAATGTACCTCTAGTTTTTGCACACCTGGTGGTAAAAGACTAGTAGTGAGCAAATGACATGAGCATTACTACTATGAACAAAACTAACCCTGGGGTCGTCTCTGGCAAACTTCTTGCCTTTTTCAAAAGCCTCGTGGATAGGTAAAAGCCCCGGTGCCTTTGCAGCTGGCTTTGGATTCGCCGCTAGTTTAGCAGCGCAGGCGTCTTCGTACGCTTTTAACACACCATCGTAGCGATGGCGATGTTTCAGGTGACTCATCAGGTTGGAAGTATTATAGCTCGTTGCCTTTTTCCCTCCTCGTGGAACTTCTGCATTGCATCTGTTAATACGAATAGCAAGCGAACTATCTAACTCTGAAACTTTGAAATAGTCCCATACTACCGACGACATGTTTGTTTACTGTCCTGGCTTCACGGCCGCACGCCATTTGCGTCACAGCCAGGCATGAGTTAGGGAGCGCTGGATTTGTGAAAAACTCCCCTCTTCCTAAACCACTAATACCACAGTACTCGCAAAACGGGAGGAGCCGAGGGGAAAACAAGCGCCCCTCATCCCAATCCACCCACACCGCAGTATTTTTTCTTTTTTTTACCCAAAAAATATATTGTATATTATCGGGGCTATTAATACTTTTATCGAGTTTATCGGGATGACGTCATAACTCCTAATATCGTGCACCACTAAGTATAACTAATACAAAGTCAAACAGTGTCAATTTCATTAAGAACTAATGGTAGAATTATATTTGTATCATTCATCAAAGATAGCAGAAAAACATGCATTATGTAGCCGACTATGCAGAGGATTACTCACAAGTAAAAGTACTTCATTTTATTACTGGTAGAAGTCAAACTAGAACCGAGTCCAACAGTGTCAGTTTTTTTAAGAACTTGTGGTAAAACATATTTGTATCACTCGTCAAATATAGCAAGAAAAAAATGAAGAGCAGCTGATTTGAACAAACAAACTCGAGAGGCGGCTGAGTGACCGCAGTGCAGAACCGCTGTATAGTTTAGATCTCCTAACAATGTTGTCCATTTTAGACACAGGCTTATTATATTTACAGCCCTTAATAACATTCATTTTCTGGGCTCAATATGTGTCTTGGCCGTTTTCGTTGTGATCGCTAAATTCCCCTTATTTATAATAATCACCGGTCCTTCAGCAGGATACTGAAGTGATTCAAAGTGTGATTTTAGCAAACGAGTGCTTTTGTTTTGAAATCACTTCCGTGAGTTTCCCCAGAATATGAAAAAACGGTAGTTTTTTTGTTTCTGTTTTCTAGTGATTTTTCTTTTGAGAAGTAGAAAATGAAAATCATCCCGTTTTTTAAGTTTAGTAAATCCCTTTTTGACCATGATAAAGAAAAATGCCTTGTATTTCAATTTTGGTTTTTCAATATTAAAACGAAAATTAAATATCCACTCGTTTTTTATTTTTGAATATCCTTTTGTGAAAAGAAAATCCAATGACCAAAACATACACTGTAGTGTAGTGGGGTAGTAAGAAACTATTCACCCATCTGAAACACTCTCTATTGTGTGTCACAGAACTGCTTTCAATAACTTGGGCATTCATAAAGTTACTGCTAAAGTCTAGGAGCATTCACCATCTTTGTCTGTGTCCCCATTAAATAAATAATTGAACAATGAGTCCCTGCAGTGACAGATGATGAGCAGGGGAGTGAGATGAGATCGCCATATGCCTTCATTTCTGTCTCCAAATCGATATCCTGCTCATTTCTGACCTTCACTGGGATGTGCTGGGAGAGCCTTGGCTTCCCACCGCTGCCCGGTTGACAGTTTGATTAAGTCTAATGAATTGAGTGTTCAGCTGAGGCCAAGACCTGCAGGCTCAGAGGCATTCTGGGACTCTGCCACACTTCGACTAGAGAACTATGGGAAGCACTGCAGATTATTAGAAACTATTGTAATTACTCACAAATTAGCCTTATATGTTTTAGCTGTAGGCTATTCATCTATAACAGGGTTCCTCATTGCGCGGCTCGCCAAGCTTTAATTGGTGGCTTGCATCACAGTAGGCTAAATAAAGGTCCTGCATTCAAAATGTGACTCAAGTAAAAGTAGAAACGTATTATCATCAAAATATAGTTAAAGTACCAAAAGTAAAAGTAGTCGTTGTGCAGATTGGTGCATGTCAGAATAATATATATGACATGTTTTATAATGATTGATCATCAAAGTGTTCTCAAAGCTGGTGAAGGTGCAGCTTGTTTGAATGACTTTGTAGACTGCAGGGTAGCTGGTGGATTTACTCCAGGTGGAACTAAAGTCTGATTTAACACTTGGTTAGATTTCATCATTAATCCAAATGTGTAACGTAACTAAAGGTATTAAATAAATGTAAAAGTACACGATTTACCTCTGAACTGTAGTGGAGTAGTACAGTACAAAGTAGCATAAAATAGAAATACTCAAGTAAACTACAAGTATCTCAAAATTGTACCTAAGTACAGTACTTGAATAAGTGTACTTAGTAACCTCCCACATATGAAATCAGATATGACTTCAAGTCCTGTGATCATTTCTTAGTATTTGATCCATCTACTTGGCCTCAGGAAATGCAAGGACTTCACATTTTTGGCCACAAGTTTTGGAGGAAGCTAATTGGAGGTTTAAACAGGGTGCTTCTGCAGCATCTTCATCATCTAGCATGCAAGAAGAGGAAATAGAGGACAGTGAAGGAGACACTGAGGAGGACAGTGAGGAAGACTGCATTTATTAACACCACGCTACGTGTGGGGTGAGTACCAAACGCTGTCTCCTGGTACTCATCTGAGTAACTCACTAAGAAAGTTACGTGCACCCCTGCTTATTAATAATAATAATGCATTTCTTTTATATAGTGCTTTTCCGAGTGCTCAAAGACGCTTTACATGACAGTATTGCAGTGGCGAACCGTGTCTATCAGAACTGGACCTTCTGTAGACACACACACATAGGGTTGGGTATCGTTTGAATTTCCACGATTCCGATTCCGATTCTACTTTTCGATTCCGGTTCTTAACGGTTCTCGATTCCGATTCTTTGAGGGGCAGGGTAAAAAAATGATACATGCTTCTTCCACCAAAAAAATTACATTTATTCGAGAAACTTTTACACAGGTTAGTTTAAAGTAATATTCACATTAATCAGTCTGTTTATATTCACTGCTATGTAACTGTAACCTGAGAACCACTGAAGCTGCAACAGTGCAACAGTCCAACTTTTAAAAACAGTTCTTGTTGAGAAAAACAAGCATATCTGCCTTCTCAGGCATACCGGGAAGAAATGTTTGAACATTTTGAAGTAAAATGCTTCAATCTGGTGCACACGCAGAATTACTAGAGACTAGATCTAGGGGGTACAACTCTAAACACCCATATGAAAAAGATCGGTTTACATTTTAATAATTAAATAACAAATAGCCTACATGTAACGCATTTTATTTGTGTTGTTCATTCATATCTTATTTTACTATTTTATTTATGCATATGTTTTTATCTCTCCAGTTTAAAACGATGTGTCTGGTTTACTGTCCTATAGTATACATTGGAATGATTTCAAACCTGTTTTATCCCAATCATTATAAAAGAGTGCCTTGGAAATATGTGTTTACATAAATTGTGATCAAAACGTTTGAGACCCACTGAGATAACTTAGACTAAAGTGAACTATTTAAACCCTCAGAGTCCTTTACCTCACTGAGCTGTAGTTATCAGCCTCTCAGTATGACTGGAGAGGACTCTCCCTCCACATCATTGTAGAAACATCTTCTTCTTATATCCGTCAGAGCAGCTAGCACCAGATGCTAATAACAACAGCGCCCTCCCTTTCTCCCTAGCTCCCTCGCACTTTGGCTGTGAGCTGCGGTTGCCAGATAAGCCAACATCCCCCATTTTAATCACTTGCAGCGCCCATCGTACAGGGCAAATGAAACGTGTAGCCGGGGTGAAAAGGGTGTTACATTTACTTAATTATGAATGTTGTTACATCAAGGCTGAAAATTAGGATGAGCACCAACGGTCAAAACATTTTCTCCCAGAGCTGGCAGCGCAGCGCCTCCACAGATCTGGCGCCCTAGGCGAACATCTATAACGCCAGTGCAACGGGCCGGCCCTGGTCTCAGGTTACACTGTAGGAAATGTCCCGCCCCGCTGCAGTCATGCAGTAGGCTACGGAGAGCGGCGAGAAACATTTCCTCAGGAATCGAAAAGTGGAACCGAAATTCACATTTCTAAATGATGCCGTTGGAATCGAAATGTTGGAACCGGTTCTCGGTACCCAAACCTACACACACACCCCCCTTGGTTGAAGGATATTCTACCCAGAGACCCAGACAAATATCTGATTGGTTGTATTTTTTTTCCGAACACAAAACCACTGAAATGCGTAGTGCATGAACCGAGAAGGACAAACAAATCAACGTAACACTGTAATATTACAGATCAACAACACAGATACCATTCTCATTTATTCATTTTATATACATTTGATTGAATTGTATTTATATAATTCAGTGTTCCAGGGTATTCTCTGAATACCTTGAAGGCCCTGACGGTTCACCACTGCCGTATTGGTTGGCTCCATTGCATATTGTATGTTCTGGGTGGGATGACAGGTTAATAAGCAGACAGGCTTATTATAACTGTATGCAGCTTTTCATACTTTGCGGTATAAGTGGCTCTCCTATTGACTTTGTCCTATCAATGCGGCTCGCATGTAAACAATTGTGAAGACCACTGATATATAATTTAAATATGAACAGCTCCAATTCACCAGTCAGAATAACAGTGTGTTTCCTCTTCTACGATGATAAACAATAATGACCTTTATTGTCAAATCAAGTCTGAAATGGGACATATATTTAATACAAAAAACAACAAAACAGACTTTAGTCAGAGTCTGTCAGTTTCTTGATCTGTAGACAATCAACCACAGCCTCCCAGACACTGTTCAGAGAGCTATCTTCCTTCACCGTAAATCTCCCGTTTAACCTGTTCAACCCGAGCCTGTTTTTCAGGTCTCAGGCTCGAAAATGACATTCCCAGAACAAATGACCATATCTTCCCTTCTAAAAGGGTTACATTAATAATCTTTTTTCTCAAAGTATTGATAAACCTGTGAGTTGGATGTAGAAGAGTCAGAACAATATAGATGTTTTTATGTTAAAGAAAATGCAGATTGAACATAGTAAAAAACTGTAAATGATTGTGTCCGTCCAAACATTATTTGTTACTTATAGTGAAAAATACCCTTGGATGATGGTAAGGTAGACTAAAATATTTTGGAATCCAAAGTACAACATATAAGTACCCTGTATCAAGATTGATGCAAAACAAGTGAAATTTGACCTTTTTAGAGAGATTTAGCAACAAAACCCCACTTCTGGGGTCATGTGGGTGGATTTGACCTATCTCTGGCCCCCCTTGGTCGATTTTGATGATTGACATCTCTTTTTAACCATCAGAGCCAATGGAATCAAGGGAGAGTTCCAGACAGGTTACCAAATAAGGAGTGAGAGTGACGCGTAGAAAAACCGTAAGCTGCGCTAACCTCTGGCGGCTACCATTAGCAGCTAATTTTTATTCTCCGATTTTTGCATACAAATGGAATTATGGATTATCAATAATTTTTTCAAAGTGACAGACACATTGCTATAACTATGGATTAACCTTCAGCCACGTTTTTTCTCGTTTTAATGCCATTGAACACGACTTTTGATCAGAATAACAGCTAAGGTGAGCATATCTCCTTGTTTTGCTACCTAAAGCTACGTCGTGTGTTGTCTGTATTTGCTTCCCGTATCACAAGTCCTGATCGCTCAGTGATGATCCTTATATTTCTATAATATGTGGACTCTCAGGATGTTAGCTAAGCTTGTTTGTGCAGATCCAATAAGTATATCGATCGGTATAGCTAATGTTCTTTAATAACGGCATTAAGATGTTTCCACTCAGGGCAGATTCAGAGGCTCAGCGTTAGTCTTGTGTTTTCTTTTGCTAAAAATTGTTCGTATCATCAGTTAGCTGAGTTTCTTCCCGTTACATGGATATAAAACATAGTTTATTACATATTAAGAAGCCCTCAGACGCTGTTTCCTGCAGATGATGTGTTTTTATGCCCGGGGGCGGGTCGATGAGGTTCAACAGGAAGAAGGGCCCACACAGTCTCAATAGGGTCAGGTGAGGAAGGGGTACTTCGATGCATGCGATGGAGCATTGTCCCTCATAAAATCATTATGTTCTTGACATATGCAGACCTTTTCCTGCCACTGCTTGATGAAAGTGTCTTCTAAAAACTGGCAGTAGGTTTGGGAGTTGATTTTGAGTCTTTAACCCGAAAAGGTTCAACTAGCTCATCTTTAATATGACCAGCCCGAACCCCACCTCCACCTTGCTGTTGTCTTGGTCTAAGTGGAGCTCTGTGCATGTTACTGGTCCAGCCACTGGCCCATCCTTCTGGTCCGTCAAGAGTCACCCTCATATCATCAGTCCATAAAACCTTTGAAAAATCTGTCTTCAGATATTTCTTGACCCAGTCTTGACGTTTCAACTCATGAGTCTTGTTCAGTGGTGGTTTCAGCCTCCCACACCTTGGCCATGTCTCTGAACATCTGAGAATTCTGGGCCAAAAATGACTGTCACTGGAAACTTAGCTAAAATGTAAGTTTTATTGGCTCGTTTTAACCATGTTATTGCATGTTTCCTTAATATATGATTGCAGATCTGCTTTAAGCTAGCTACTGTAGCTAACAAAGCTAACCGAGTCATTACAAATGTACTGATAAAACACTTACAGTTATGAAACAGGCTAACTCTGCCAACAGAGACAGTTGGCCAACTTTATAATCCCTGAAGGACAATAAGCACTCGGGCCCCAGCTGTGTGCATCTCCTTCATCTTGCAACGTTTTTTTATTTGCATCATTTTTGAAAGTGTAAACATTTCTCCTAATGGAAGTGTTTTTGGCCGTTGTAGCGCGTTTGCACCCCCTGCCATCGTAGAAAAGTGTTCTTTAGTCTAACCTTTATGAATCTGAGAAAATAAATTCTTTGTTTTGTCCTTTTGTAGAAGTATCAGATTTGGTCTTTCAAGGATTGACCTTTCGAAGCAGTCATCCAATTTGTTACTAATTAAGTTCAGGCTGCAGGTTTGTTCACAGCAGGGATAATTTTGTGAGGGAAATCAGTGCATCAAGGGTGCACTTTGTTTAAAAGAAGCTGGACTCTGAGGTGATGAATGAGCCTCTTTAGCACCTCACCCTCATTACTTTAGGAAGAAGACATTGAGGTTGGAGAACTGTCTGCTTCAATTGTGGTAGGCTGTGTTGTTGCTATTAAAGGTTGCCTATACTGCAGCTTAAGATCTCTTAACAAATATAAACCACGATCAATATTAGTGCAAATGCATGAATGATTCTCGAGACAGTCCTCCTGAATACTAATCAGCTCCGTTGTTGGTAACCCTCACAATTACCCCAAGTCAACAATCACGGGATAATCAGCATGCTGAACATTGTGCAGCAGGCCCTTTCTGAGTTTGAAAGAGCTACTTCAACCAAAAAAATAAAACTAATTTGTTATGCAATCATCTCACAATTTATCAAATCTGTTGACAGTCTGACTCTCAGTCTTTGGCAGATAATAAGAATGCATTTCTCCTCCAACTAATGTCATCTGGAGGACATGTATTCCATGTAGTGTTGAATAAAGCTCAGTGGAATGAAGAAGATTATATTAGCACAGAAACTCGTTGACACAGTGCTTGGGAAAGTGTCGTTTTTAAATTAAAATCAATGAGGCCATTGAAGCACACTTAAACCCCTGTCAATATCTCTACCTCTCAACAGCAGACAAGTAGGTTATGCAAAGAATACTCACCCTATTTGTACTGTCCCCACTTCTGCTGTTGTAGGGCTGACTTCCTTATGTCAGTGCAGCAATACACTGCATATGCAAGAGAAAGTTATAGATAAATAAAAACAAATGGGTTCGACTTAATGTCATATAATGGCTTACAACTAACCTAATACAGTTATGTTACATTTGTTGACATAAAACATTTATTTAAAGACAATGTTTTCTGTATAATAATAGGTCCTCTGTAGTTACACAATCTCTAAGCTTCAAAAAAAGCTTGGAGCTGGGCGTGTCTGTAGCTTGGGGATTTTATTCAAGCAACACGACCAATCACATGAATCTCCCGCCCCCGACATACAAAGCAAAAACCCCCGGGGATTTTATGGGAGCAATATAAATATAAACTCCCCAAACAGGCGAAAACCTACCAGCTTCCCCCACTGTCTCTGCCACCTCCCTCCATGCCTGGTTCCTCCGGTTTGTATCCCGGTAGGTGAAGACGGTCTGGTCATACAAAACCGGGTGATTTGCTACGGCGATAGTTAGTTTCTCCTCCGACTTTTTTTGAAATATAGAAATGAACGGCGGGATATCTCTCCCAGCTTAGACGTGGTTTGATTGGCTACGGCTTGAGCTGTCAGATTTTCCGAAACGGGATTTGATTGGCTGGCGCTGACTACTCCGGCGTCTCCGGCTGAGACGGACCGCTCTGCTACCCACAATTCAGTTCGGCGAAAAAGCGAGGCAACGTGACGTCACCCCATTCAAAGTGAATGGGCAGATTGGAGTTGTCGATGCTGTCGACGCTGTCGACGCTGTAGTGTGGACGGGCCGTTAGGCACATTTTCATTGATCACATATCAAATATTTAAAAACTGAACTTTTAGGGGTCAATGTATACACGATGTAAATAGCAACATGTATACCCACTAATGTTATACATTAATTGTACAATGTGCAATGTAAATGTATTCAATCATTCTATAACACAGGGTCCTATAACATGTTTGTCAAACATGAACACAGCACACACCGGAAACACCCCACTGTCAGACTGTTCTTCACTCAATGTACATCCAGGAATCTATTTCTCTCTTGCATACTGAAGGTTAGCCTGTTCCTTGTGATGCAGTTCTATAACAGGAAGTTCAAACAGGGTTGAAATAAATAGCGAAAATATGAATACTTTCTCTATTGGGATACATTTGACCTGCTGGCACTTAAAGGTGTAGATGTCAATGAATTAAATCTGGCATCATATGATTCTACATAACACCATTTTAGCGGAAATGCCATAATGGGGGACTTTTCTATTAACACAAAGTTATAAACAATAATACAAAAAACGAATTATACTGGTTGTTGCGTCTATTTTTATGTTGCGGGTCTCAGCGCGAGCCACTACTGCCGTGTAGAAGCTGTGGCCGTAACAGTTTACAAGAAAAACTAAAGAATTATTCTCATCCTCAGCATCAAAATCCAGATATAAAAAGCCTGCAGACCGTAAACATGTGGTGATACCAAGCCTCAATGCACAATGTTTCCATTAAAAGACCAAACACGCCCAGTGCCTACCTCAGGAGAACATGTCATAATAGTGCAGAAGATCTTTCCAGTTTCTATCTATAATTCATTCAGTTTGATGTCTAATTGATTTAAAGATGGGCTACATATGTATTACCATGGAAATGTCACAGTTTTAAAAATGTAAATGAATGAAAATGAGGTTGTCAATTTTCTGTGATATGAACTTTCCTATATCATCTGTAACTTGTATTAGTTTGAGTCAGTACAACTGTAGAACACAGTGCTGGACAATATAGGAGTGCCTAACACATGTGTTTGCTGCTAATACTTGTTACTAGTGGTGCACGATAATTATCGGTCCGATATTAGGAGTTATGACGTCATCCCGATAAACCCGATAAAATTATTAATAGCCCCGATAATATACAATATATTTTTTGGGTAAAAAAAAGAAAGAAATCCTGCGGTGTGGGAGGATTGGGATGAGGGGCGCTTGTTTTTCACTCGGCTCCTCCCGTTTTGCGAGTACTGTGGTATTAGTGGTTTAGGAATAGGGGAGTTTTTCACAAATCCAGCGCTCCCTAACTCATGCCTGGCTGTGACGTAAATGGCGTGCGGCCGTGAAGCCAGGACAGTAAACAAACATGTCGTCAGTAGTATGGGACTATTTCAAAGTTTCATAGTTAGATAGTTCGCTTGCTATTCGTATTAACAGATGCAATGCAGAAGTTCCACAAGGAGGGAAAAGGCAACGAGCTATAATACTTCCAACCTGATCAGTCACCTGAAACATCGCCATGGCTACGATGGTGTGTTAAAAGCGTACGAAGACGCCTGCGCTGCTAAACTAGCGGCGAATCCAATGCCAGCTGCAAAGGCACCGGGGCTTTTACCTATCCACGAGGCTTTTGAAAAAGGCAAGAAGTTTGCCAGAGTAATGCCAGGTAATAGTTGTTTCCATTTATTAATATGGACCACTCATTGTTCAGGGAAACACATTGTCATTGACATTGACTGATTGACTCAATTATATTTATTTGGGAAAATAAATATGGTCACTTTGAAGAGTCAAAACTGTTCTTGGCTTTGTTTTGTTCATAGTAGTAATGCTCATGTCATTTTCTCACTACTAGTCTTTTTTTTACCACCAGGTGTGCAAAAACTACAGGTACATTTAATATATATATATATATTATAAATATATATCGCTAGAAAGTATGTTTTTCTTTGTAGGGTTTTAAATATGTTTTAACCTCATAGTGTAATTGTGCTCTTTTGTGGCCAATTCAGACCTCCACATTGTGATACAAACATACAGTCAAGTTCATCTTTAACACTGTAGATAAACAGGACAAAAGCACAACTGGAATACAACACGTTTAAAATGAACACGTATAAAAAACAAAGGCCTAACATGCCAACATTAATCACAGTGGAATACCATGAAACTTTCTGTATATATAAACAACAGCCACAACACTTTTTAAAACATGAACATATTACAATTTTAACGCTGGTGTTTTTGCAATTCAACCAATTGAATGTTGTAACTCGTAAGAGCAGAAATGCTGCATTTAGATTTGTTATTGACAAAATGTGTAAGATTATTTTTATATTAGAACAGACTCACTAACAAACATATTTTTAGTAAAATCAACCTAGTAAAACAGGCTAAAATTGAACATAGAAATCCTCCTTTGATCTATAATATATTTAACTTGAAGGTAACTTGTTTAAAAAAGAGAAAGCATAATTGTAAGAGACAAAAATGCCAGGGCTTCATTCAGGTTCTTCTACTTTTCTGCCTAATTTCCATCTTCCACCAGAGGGTAGGGTCCAGGTCCCGGGTCAGAATGCTGCTGAACATGCATTCATCAAACTGTAGAGAAGAGAATGACTTAGTTTCAGTATTGTCATAACACATAGGAATTTAGGAATTGTAAAATGCTATAAAAGTGTCTTACATCTGAGTAGACTCCCTGCAAAGCGTCAGCCTTGGAGAAGAACCCCTCCTTCAGGGAGATGACGATGATCTGCAAGTTCTCTCTGGACTCCTCTCTGATGAAACTCGTCACCTGGGTACAAACAAAACACACACCTGCTCAGTGAAAAGTACAATTAGCACAGTCTAATATTATATTATATCACACATGTGTCAAACTCAAGGCCCGGGGGCCAAATCAGGCCCTTGGTGGATTTAATTTCGGCCCGCAGGATAATTTCTAATTCCTATTAGATCTGGCCCGCCGGTATATTGCACGCACACCTTCACTCCATCCCGAGGGTCTCCTCCGCTCAGAGCCTGAGCCCACACATGGATGACCTTGCACCCGAGATGAGATGCCAAGTATCTGAACTAGCATCACAGAGCAGCACACTGAGTTCAATGGATGTTTCTTTCTCTCTCACGGCAACAGGGCAGGTTTGGTTCTTTCTTTGAGGGAAATCGTTTTGTTGAAGCTGTTGTTGGTCTGTGGGAAAATGTAATCATAAGAAATGACTCTGGAAAAGCTGCAGATAGAGCCATAAGAAATGAATGCAACTGATTATTTAATGTTTAATATTGTTTTTATAGTCAATAATTTAAGCTTTGTTAGTTCCAGGTTTAATATGTGCAATAAGTTCATTTCAATAAGTTCTGCAATAAACATTGAACCAGTCCGGCTCTCGAATAGTACCCCTTTTTTATTTTGGCCCACTGTGTATTTGAGTTGGACACTCCTGTTATATCATATACAATATACTTGTGTTTATTATTTAACACAAAATGATCTGCAAGCAAAATAAGGTTATAAGAAAAGCTGTGTATTTATCACAATTCTCCAAAAGCAGAAGTGATCCCTGAAATGATCATGCATTGTCCATCCCCCACTCTGAAGCCCAAACATATCCAGTTCAAAATTATATAAAACATACAAAATCCTCACATTAAGGATGTATGTAATTGAAGAATTGGAATTGTTGGTTGATTGATGATAATTGCTGTAACAAAAATGAATGATAAACAATAGATGCAGCTGGTTTCTTACTTTGCCGATGTTTGAATTGTCCAGCGCTGCATCCACCTCGTCCAAGATCAAGAAGGGAGCGGGGCGGAAACTGAGAGACATGAGAGCAGCGAGCCAAACGACGTGGGTCAAATGTTAAAGTCAGGGCCGTTAAAAACTGATGCAACAAGTATAAGATTATGTGAGAAAGTGCTTTAGATAGAAGTATCAGAAGAGAGAGAAAAGGATCAAGTGCAAAAGAGAATAAAAAGGAAGGAGTGAAGACGGGTTCAGGGAGAGGATCAACAGACTCCAAATTACACATCCATCAGCTAAAAAACTCATTACAAGTTAAGTACCCCCAGGCCACTTGCAAAATGGTTGTTTCTGGAATCACTAGTGTCAACAGCTGTGGTAATATTTATTTTATCTCCTTTTTAAAGTTTTCCATCTGTCCATATTAATTAATATCTAGCAAAAACAGATCTTGGTAAATTATTTTAGGGAATATTGGTATGTCAATCTGGTGTTGAAGAATTTAAATTCTGTTTATTGTACGTGTTATCGGTCGCTTTTATGTGCATTTCTTTTAGTATCCACATTCATTTAGATATTTTAATTGTTCCTATCCCCCTGGCAAAATATCTTAATGCATTTTATTGTGTTGAAATACGCCATATAAATCCAGGGTATATGCAGGAATCCTGAAGTCAAATGTAATACCTTTTTTAACTTTCCATACATTTTAAGACCTCATCGCCACTTTGAGTTTTAACCGGTTACCTTGGCGACACACTTTACCTCACATTGACTATATACAGTATTGATTGTCCTTCCTCCTTATCTTCCAACCATTTGGACGCAGACTTGCATTTCCCCATAACGATGTTGTTTAGCAACCGGCGTAAATGGACCTTCGCGCGCTATCAAGCAGTGAGCAGGCCCGGACTGGCCATCGGGAGCACCGGGAAGTTTCCCGATGGCCTGGCCTGCTAAGTGGCCTGCTGGCCTGAGGATTTTTTTTATGTAGCCTATGTATTGTGAACGCAACGCTGCGCAAATCAAATGTAGGTCTGACTCTGCCTCACAGAGGGTGACTGTCTGTGTCTACATGATGTGGCCTGCCCACATGGCCACTTTCATACACCATACACTAATGCCCTCGATTGGTCTCTGTGTGTCATTCAAGCTCGGGAGGGTGTGTGTGGATGTGTGGCGCAAGTGAGCAAGAGAGAGAAAGCGCGCGCACCGGTTACGTGTAGGCTATTGTTGTTGTTAGCATCTGGTGCTAGCTAGCTGCGCTAACGGCTGTTTCAACAACAAGGTGGAGGAGAGTCCTATCCAGTCAGACTGAGAGACTGATAACCTCAGCTCAGGTGAGGTAAAGGACTCTGCTGAGTGTTTAGATAGTTAACTTAGTTCTCAGTGGGTCTCACGGTTTGGTCACCATTCACGTAAACACATATTTCCATTTGAAGGGGGAGTGATTAGTAAAATATGCATGAATAATAAAAAATAAAACGTTAACTAGGTGAAAAAATGTAAGATACACTTTAAAAACGTGTTGAGAGCTAAAACTAGTCTTTGCTGCTGCCTCAAAGAGGAGAAGGGGGAGACAGGAGAGGCTGGTTCAGGAGCACAGACACACTCACAACTATAAATGAACCAAAAACAAATAAATAAACAAGTTTCAATGTTTTTTCATATTGGATATGGTATGTTATTGGTTATGGCCATATACTTATGATTTTATGATTATTTAAATGTAGGCTATACAGTTCTGTTTCATGTGGGTGTAGTCTCTCTCTTTATTTCCCCTCAAAGTGAACCAGATTGATGCATTTAAGTCCAACATTAAAAAAAAAATCTGACCGGGGGAGAATGCCCCCGGACCCCCCTATAGGATTTGAGGTCCACCCCCACTTAAAATATGAATATATGAATAGGTTCCTAAATAGATTTGCACATTTTTTTAAATAGTAACCCATCTCCATATGTTTATTTTTTGGTAGTAGATTTAGAGGGCTATCACTACGGGCAGCAACGCTGTAAATATTGACAAATAAAATAGCACAAACTGGTAGTGGCCTGGCCTGGCTGGGTGTATAATTCCCGGCCTGACTTATTGTCCCAGTCCGGCCCTGGCAGTGAGCGTGCGATGTCCTTTTCAGATGACGTCAAACCCAACGGGATGGCATAAATAAACTTCACAGAATCACACTACACACCTACGCAATGATTACATTCAGGCAGACTGTAGAATACAACCTCTTTTGACAATTGATATCCTTTTTGAAAACAAGCTACAAAATGTAATACCTTGGAAAATGCCGTTTAAAACTTTTTAATAGCCTTCATTTTCGCTAAATTGAGATCAACTTTGAATTAATGCTGTCAAAATTATCGCGTTAACGGCGGTAATTAATTTTTTGAATTAATTGCGTTAAAATATTTAACGCATTTAACGCATGTGCAGAATGGCCCGCCCCATACGTGCCACCAGTGGCAGCGCCAGGGTATGGCTGGGGTAGGCTACACCCATACCAAGAAATGGCTTAGCCCCACCATGAAAAATGATGTTAAAGTAAGCAAAATAAAGTCTGCCAACTCGCGGAGTAAATTGCACAGACAGCAGCTAGTAAGATTGATTTCAGTAGCCACTTGTCTGGAAATACCGAAGACCAGAAACGGTTTTGAAAACTTTTGTCACGTAGTGATCATCTTCTCAATAGAACATCTTTGATAATGTCTTCTGGTCAATCAGAATCAAGATAACAGCGTGGTGTTGTTGCAGGAAGTCCCGACGGAGAATACTTTTGCTGTAGTACAGGGGTGCACATAACTGGTACGCATGCGCGGCAACAATCTGAAATGCGTACCGGTCCGTCACTTGTGTCACAAAGCGCATTTGCGTACCGACTTACTTGTGAAGCTTTTCCAGAAGGCGGTTCGATCACCGGACGACAGAGTCGGTCTCCGTGTGCACAGACAGGGCTGCTGTTAACGTCGGTCTGTACAACGGACTTGTGCCAAAACTACGCCAACCGGCTGCGGAGGGAGACTCCCCCCCTTCACTGGAGAACTGCGCTAAAACAGCTGATCACAACGTTCATACTCTGTGGTCACGAAGTACTCCACTAGCCCCCCCCCCCCCCCATCGACTTTCCTGAAGTACTCCCCCGTTGATAGAAATCAACACGTAATGAATTAAGACCCCACGGTTTGATGATTGGCTGTCTTTCATTTTGACATGCAGAAAAATGTTATAATAAACATAGGCTACATACACTCATATACATATATGTTAAATGGATATATCCGCCTTCTTTCATTTATCTTTCCATTCCCACAACAATAAAGAAATGCCATATTTTGGACATAGTTCGAATGGTGATTAATCATGATTAATTAATTTTTAAGCTGTGATTAATCTGATTAAATGTTTTAATCGTTTGACAGCCCTAATTATATTATTATCGGTTATCGGTATCGGTCTTGAGAAGCAGGAAGTTATCGGTATCGGTTTCAAAAAACCAATATCGTGCATCCCTGCTTGTTACATAGAGATGCAGTACTTAAATTACCAAATAGTCCTATTACAAACCATAATGCACTAGAAAGATTTAAGTCAGACTTAGTTTTAAAACAAAAAAAACGTGTATCTCAGTGTATTGTTATTTTACCTTATTACACAGCTTGGTTGAATACTCAATTTTGATTGGTCAATTTGGACAATTCATAGGTTGTATTTTTCTTGCCAATCGACTGTTGCTAAGGAGATCAAGGGACAATGTGCAGCCATACTAATCCTGAGAAAGAACTCCGGGGAATTTAATGTCACCATTAGTTTAACCTCTTGTGCACTGGCCTACTTTTCAGGCCTCAGACTCGAAGATGACATGCCCAGAACGAATGAGTATATATTCACAACTAAAAGGGGTATATGAATAATCTTGTTATCAACACACCTGTGAGTTGGCTGTAGAGGTGTTGTAATCAATCTAGATGTAAATACAGATTGAACATAGTAAACAAATGTAAATTCTAATCTCCGCCTAAAAAAACCCACATTATTTATAGTGAAAACCACCTTTGAATGATGGGATAGTAGCCCAGAACCTTTAGGTATCCAAACCATAATTTATCATAAGTACCCTGTGTCAGATGCTAATTTAGTGAAACTTGAATTTTTTTTGAGAGGTTTAGGTCCAGGCGGTCTCACCTTTGGGTACATTTGGTTACCATCAGTGCCATTTGACCTCAGGTACCACACTGTAAAACTCATTGTATTTCATTGAAATATCACTATAGGTATTCATTCCAGCCAAATACAACAGTTTTTGACCTTTTTGGAAAATTCACCATGACCTCTATACCTTTTCGCCACAAAGTGTTCTGATGCGCGAGCTGCCAGTCAGACCTATATGCATTACGCAGGGCTGTATCTCTGGAACCCATTGGTCAAATCTTTGTAACCGTTAGAGCCAATAGAATTTAGAGGCAGTTCATAAATCCATGTAAACATTACCATTGGTCAGTTAGAATGACTCACACACAGCATGCCCTAAACCAGACGCCCCGACCTGCTCAACAATATATGGGATGGTGTTTCTTACAAAATGCTGCGTCTGCCCTGGTACCAGGAGCAATCGGGCTTAACACAGTGGACTACATTTTTTATTATTCATTATTTTTGTGGGGAGCACGAAAACGTTGGATTCGTGATGGCTAAATTGAAAAGAAAAAGAGAACAAGAGAATGAAAGAGGTTCAAAGACAGATCACTGGACTACATAAAACAGCAAACAAACACTAACTGGAACATCAGAAGTAGATAAGAGGCTTCTCAATTCTTAAATTTCTTAAAAGAGCCGAGGAGGGGAGCCGAGGAGAGAGGAGGGGAGCCGAGGAGAGAGGAGGGGAAGCAGCAGGCGGTTAGAGAAATGAGAACTCCTCTCCTCTGAGCGGTCATTTTAAAGAGACGTCCATTAATGATGACAGGAGGCCCAGCAGCCTCTGTCTGATGGGCAGATGTGTTCATGATGACTTATATATTTACTTTAATTCATTCACAGTGCGGTATAATGAGACAATAACAGGCTACAGATGCGGACACGCACACACACATATATTTATATAAATATATACAATTTCAGAATCAAACAAATATGAGAGCACTCTCGTAATAACGTAACACAATCAGAGACTGGATATATCCCCCCCCCCCCCCCCCCCCTCTGGTCGCTGAAATGGGGAATTGAAATTACAGGCCAAAAGTTGTATTTACAAGTATTACAAGTAAGCAGAGGACACCAAACCAACTGAGACCCGTCTGTCCGCCGCACCTACGCACTGTACAACACACACCAACACACACACAGACAGACACACTCTTTCAAACACAGACACACACACAGACAGACACACACACACACTCTCAAACACAGACACACACACACACACACACACACACACACACACACACACACACACACACACACACACACACACACACACACACACACACACACACACACACACACACTTTCTCTCTCTCAAACACACACACACACACACACACACACACACACACACACACACACACACACACACACACACACACACACACACACACACACACACACTCTCTCAAACACAGACACACACACAGACAGACACACACACTCTCAAACACACACACACACACACACACACACACACACACACACACACACACACACACGCACACACACACACACACACACTTTTCAAACACACACACCACACACACACACACACACACAAACACACACACACACACACACACACACACACACACCTACACACCTACACACACACACACACACACACACACACACACACACACACACACACACACACACACACACTGTACCACACACACCTACACACTGTACCACACACACACCTACACACTGTACTACACACTAGTGCTGGGGGGAAACGATTATTTCGAAAACGATTAATGTAATGTAAAAAAATGTTTACCAAAACAAAACACAAGTCTCATAAGAAGCATCTAAATGACCCATGAGCGAAAAATGCTAACGGACATTGGCACAGAACTCAAGATAAAAGTACCCTTATTACTCATCGTAGCTGCACATACAAGATATCCGATTAAAGCTGAGACTCCACAGAGTATGTAGGTATATAGTATCATCACTGAGTGATCCGGACTCGCGACAGGGGAAGCAAATACAGTCATCACAACACGTACCTTTACAGAGCTTCTAGGGAGATCGTCTCACCACCGTAGCTGTCAATCTGATCAAAAGACGTGTTCAATGGCATTAAAATGAGAAAAAACGCGGCTGAATCGGTTAATCCATAGGTTTTTAACGTCTATGTATACAAAAATGATTGAATTTATAATCCATAATTCAATTTTTATGTAAAAATCGGAGAGCAAATGCTAGCTGCTAATGGTAGCCACCACAGCTAGCTGCCGCTTTAAATGTTCCAACATAGCCGTTGTGCTTGTGTGATATGCCAACTCCATTTGGCAAAGACTGCAAATGACAATATCTTTGCGTTTTGGACTAACTTTAAAATATTCCCATGCTTTTGAAGACCTAGGGCGAGATGTTTTCGTTTGAGGGCTTCGTGCGCAATCCTGTGAGGAGGTGGTAGCCGTTTCAGTCTCCATTGTGTTTGAAGTGCGATTGCGAACTGCTTGTTGCTTTGTTTACACACCCACGTGTGTGTAGCGACGCGTCGACGCGGAAATATGTCGTCGACGATATTTTGAAGTGTGTGTAGGTGTGTGTAGTAGTGCTGGAGCGACGCGTCCAGCACTACTACACACACCTACACACACACACACACACACACACACACACACACACACACACACACACACACACACACACACACACACACACACACACACACACCGACGCACTGTACCACACACACACACACACACACACACACACACACACACACACACACACACACACACAGTACCACACCACACACCTACACACTGTACCACACACACCTACACACTGTACTACACACACCTAAACACACACACACACACACACACACACACACACACACACACACACACCTACACACTGTACCACACACACCTACAGCTCCTAAAGCATATAATCAGGCTACAGCCGTTGTGTATTTTATTATGTGAAGCACTAAATGGTTTTAGAAACATATCGACTCTTTGTTTGTAGATATCTACTAAACTAAAGCAAATAAAGAGAGTAGGTCTGTTATACTGAGTGATATATATTATACACACTGCTCTGCTTTCTGCACGGACCTCACAGCTGTTCTCACTGTAAACATCGCGATGCGATGAAAGCAGTTTCTAAAATAATATCCAGGGGATGCATGCAGAGCTGTCATTGGCTGAGATAAGTCCGGCCGTGGAGGACCCATCTGTGTCTTCTCGGTTATAGCTCCTCCAGAGAGCCTCCTCGATGCTCGGTCCTCGAAGTGCATTTAGAGAAATGAGATGTCCTTCAACATGGCGCGCTGAAATTCATTTCCGGGTCACTACCGGAAGACCGAGGAGTCGAGGAGGGGACATTTAAGAATTGAGAAACCTCTCTAGACAGGAAGTAAACACTAAAGGGAACAGTAGAAGAAGACAGATAGGAAGTAAACACTAAAGGGAACAGCAGAAGAAGAGAGACAGGAAATTAACACTAATGGGAACAGCAGCAGCAGAAGAAGAAGACAGACAGGAAGTAAACACTAACAGGTATGAGCTCTGGCAGTGTTTAAAGACAAATAAAGGGAAATAAACTGTGAACACTCTTGGACATTTACAAAAACACCTTGATCAGTGTTAGGTTGCTGTAGACGCAGTGTCAGCCACGGTCACGCAGCCGAACAGACTCTTGTCTTTCCTAGCAGAAGCAATACAATCATTTGTTATCAATAAAATACTTATCAACATTGTGAATAAGTGCGTTGGGTTATTTAGTAGGTAGTCGCTCATTACACTGCTACCTACCTATTTACCTTGTGTTATATTTTTCATTACTGACAGTCTTACTGCCCATTATCCCTTACTTTTGTGTCTCCATTTATCCGTCAAACTTTTGCATCACCGTACATCGCCTAGATTGGACTGCATGCAGTGATCCTTATAGGGATGAACAGCTGGTTTCGCTTATACTTAAATGTTTTGGCTAGTAATTCAATACATGTAGTCTTCGTTTTGATACCATCATGAGCCGGCAGCCACTTCCGCATCTCTACAAGTATCCAGAGATATAGTTCTAACCACTAAACCAAAGACACACCTTTGACTAACAATATTGTCTGGATGTCATACACTGCATCTTCATGTATGTTGGTTGGCCTTTCACAGATCAGTACCAGCAAGTCTCTGGTGTGCATGTTGACATATTCATCAATATGGATGGATGACATATGCGTGGCTTATTTTGAGTTGCCCTCCCTTCCCTTTAGATAGCATGTGTTTGCATGACTGAGCTTGCAGTGAAGCCTGGAGTGCATCAGCTCTCACGGATGGCAGGGAGAAGGCCAGGCAGCATTTACACAGTGGTTATCTTTTAGCGGGAGAACATTGAAATTGATGTGAGATGATGTTTGTGCTAACTGTGAACTTTTAACCTGTGTTATCTTGTTATGATGGCAGGAATGGGTACAATGATAACATCGATTTGTAAAATAGGTCACTTGCCAATTTCACAAAAGAAAACATATTTATAAAAGAAACCTTCAGCAACATTTGAATTCATATTTACAAATCACTCCACACAATTTCATGTGGTTGCTGTTGTTAAATAAAATGGCTTAAAAATACTCTCTGCATTGTTTTTGTATTCACAAGTTAGTTCTAAGTGGTGCAATTTGAAAATGTACAATTCCCTGCGGTGTGAGCTGAAGTCGGCTAATATTCGGTTGATGACGTTGATTCTCTTTAGTCACTTACCAACCGCCAGTTCACCAGTGGGGTATTTACTGACATCATTTAGGTCGAAGAATATGAAGATCTCTTTAGCTTATTTCAAGGAAAACTAGAAGTCCTAAAATATAAACTAATTTCCGGGTTTAAGGACTCATTCCTGCACCCCTTTATTGTGGTTTAATTGACTTGAAAACATCTTCCCAATTTTGTTCAATGATGTTGGAAACAATCCAGAAGTTTGGGGGTACATACACTAGTCCTTCAGTGATGTCACTGATGGACTATAAAGGTCTACCTTTCCATCAGTCCGTCTGTTATTCTCTCTGGCCCCAGCGATGACAACCTTACTGCACGACATCAGCACCCCTCTTACAATTCATCAAGTCTCAGACATTTGACAAAGTCCAGCTTGCCGGGGCAGGTGGTGGCTGATGAAAAACGAGGTGATAAAATGCTCTGCCAGGAAAGTGGGTCAGCCTGCGCCTGAACACAGAGGTCAGTGCATCTGATGGTCTGGGCTGCTGATAGGCCTCATAATTAATGAACCTTCCTTTATGCTGTGTGAGAGCTTTAAGCAGCACAGTAATCCCTCTATAAATGTTGCAGCTGCAGCGCTTTGCCTCAAACCTCACATCACAGTTGAAACTGCTGCTGCACAGTTTCAACTAGCAAGTCATCTGAACATCAGTGAAATTACCTTTTTATTTGCTGTGCCATCTATGGAAGCACATTGGTGTGATTTGCAGGGAGACATAATGATTGTTTCCTAATGCATAAGTAACTTGAATAAATATGTAAATTACCTTTTAAATCATAACAGTCATAACAGTTTCTGTTCTGTGCCACAGACGGGGAATATTATACTGTGTACGATTAGTAATAATTAGGGCTGTCAACGTTAACACATTTATTCTCGCGGTTAATCTGGAAACCTTAACAAGTGACCCAACATTCCTCCCTCTTTTTAAGTGCAGCGGATGTTTACCATGAATTGAGTGAAGAGGCACAAAAAGGAGGAATTGGCACATGCTACATGTATGCACTGTCTAGAGACCAGTGGACATCAGTAAGAACCATCACTACCTCGCTGGAACTGCTCAACTGCACCCATTTAATTCAGGTGTGGTGAAAGTAGAGGAAAACCATTTTGCTGAACCATGCTCCAGTTTCTTGAATTGTCACAGGAGAGAGAGATAGCAAACAGGGTCACCACTGTAGGAACAGATAGGGCTTGATAGCAGCAGGGAGAATCTGCCCTGTATGGCGCACATTACACAGAGGGTGATCTCAGCCAACACTGTCTCACTCCCTGATCGTCCAATAGCGACGCTTGGTCAGGGTCCCGTGGCGTATAGTTGGGACGCTCCTAGGCTCCTTCAGCTTCATAAACGGACGCAAAGAGCTTTCAACTGATTGCAATGTATTCCCATTGGCGGCGGTATTTGACGCTCAGGGAAGCACCGCATCGGTCCATGTCGGCGGCAGTTAAAGACAATGTGAGCGTCCATTCCCATTGGATAACGGAGGATTTTACACCCGGAAGTAAGGATTCTCCTTACTGTCGACTGATTTTACAGTGATATCTGCTCTACTCATCAACTCAAAAACACCAGATTATCCTTGTTAATTACACAACATTGATTGGTTTAAATGCTTTTGTGTTTTTAACCTTGGATTTGGAGAAACAAATATGTTTTCGTAGTTTAGGATGGCAGAAGACACTACACTACCCATAATCCTCAGCTATCGTTTGGGACTACACCATGTGCTTTGCTTGACAAACCCCGTGATTAGTCCTCAAGCTCTGTGATTGGATGTTGGAGTGGCAGTGCGCGAAGTTTACGCCGAGCGTCAAACTTCACTTTGAAATGGAATGAAACCCATCGACGGCACACTATCCTAAACAGGAATCGAACGTGTCCACCCCCCCAGAACTACACATGCTGGCTATATGTGTGTTTCGCAACATGTTCTATGGCGCGTCTCTACTGGGAATTGTCGTTTTAAAAGACGTTTTAGTATTTCCCATAATTAGAAGTTGCCAGTATTAAACTATATGACTATAAACTATAATACATATATATAAACTATATACATCCCTGGAGGTTTAAGGGATGGGAAACACATTGCTGTCTATATACAAGTGATTGGAATATGATATAAATAATTTGTAAATTGCAGCCATATTAATGTTATGGATATTGTTTCAAAGTTCAGGTGTTTAATAGTCTTATGGCCTGTGGGATGAAACTGTCCCTGAGTCTGGTGGTTTTAGTCCGGATGATGCGGTGCCGCCTGCCATACGGCAGCAGACGGAACAGTTTGCGGCTGGGGTGATGGGGGTCTTTTATAATCCTGAGGGCTTTCTTTAAGGTTAACCTGGTATTTTTACTCCACTACATTTATTTTAGTTACTTTGCAAATTCTGATTAATGATGTGAAATATAAACGACCCTTAAATCAGACTTTAGTTACACCTGAGTAAAATTCAGTGAAGGTGATTGTCAAGTGCCAACAATCAGGAGAGATATTTGATAGTTGATGCTTGAGAAGACAAAAAAATGTATCTGCAGATCCCTATTTTATTAAATTAACCTGTCTAAAATGGCATTCCCAGAACAAATGACCATATCTTCCCTCCTAAAAGGGTTAAATTAATAATCTTTTTTCTCAAAGCAAGGTTACACCTGTGAGTTGGATGTAGAAGTGTCAGAATCAATATAGATGTTTTTATTTATATAAGTAAATTCAGATTGAACACAGTAAAAAAAAATGTAAATTATTGTGTCCGTCCAAAAAAAAAAGATTACTTATAGTGAAAACCACCCTTGAATGGGAGACTAAAAGCTTTAGGAATCCACACTACAACATATAATAAGTACCCTGTATCAAGATTGATGCAAAACAAGTGACATTTTACCTTTTTAGAGAGATTTAGCACCAAAAAACCCACTTTTGGGGTAATTTGGGTGGATTTGACCTATCTCTGGCCCCCCTAGCTCGATGTTGCTGATTGACATCTCTTTCTAACCGTCAGAGCCAATGGAATCGAAGGGAACTCCCACATACTCCTTATTTGGTAACGTGTGTGAATGTGAGAGACTGCCGCATAGCCAAGACCGGAAGCTGCAATAACTCTGGTGGCTACAATAATGTCAATCACCACATTACACACATCCCTTCACATTTACATTTTAATTTACATTAAAGTATTTTGTGAGGCTTTCTAAAATGTTTTTAAATATAATTAGGGTTGTAGTTGAAGAGTTTGTAAATTATTGCGGCACGTCCAATAATACAGATACAGATTTCAGTATTCTGAGCCCCTACTCTCCCCATAACTGTCCTACATTATTCAATTAAAATAAAGAAGTAAAAACAATAAGTGTGGCTTGATATTGAGTAAGAAAAAGGTTGATAAACGCTGTGAGAATGGATCTGCGGGTAGCATTCGCTCGCGATCTCAAGTCGTCTACAACATACGTTTAGGGAGCTATGTAGAAGCCTATGGCCATCCTGGAAAGTTAAAATGTACGCTAAGGGCCGTCCCCTTGCGTTGTAAAAAGCCGACACAGGGGACTTTGACATAACATCAACATAGGCCGACCTGGGAGTGAGGATGTGTTGACCTGGGTGACTTTCTGGCATGAAGGCTATGTCAAATCTGAACTCTTGTCATTTCCTCAAATGCATGATTAATGGTGCAATTTGAATTGAATAGGATAAACTGTAGCTGATTACAGCATGTAAAAAAAGTGGATGTAAAAATTATATATCTTATCCTTTAAGATGTAGTATATCTTTAACAGCTTGAGAAAACTTCGGTAAAAAGTCAGGGAGAGATTTAGGTAACAGTCCTGTGGATTCTCAGCAGCCATTGGGCCTTTAATCACTTTTCCAGCTGAAGCATTTAGCTCGGTGCAGAAGGATTTCCAGCTGCTCGCTCAGGCAGCTGTGGTCAAGTGATGACCTCATTTGGTTGTAATTACAGCTGGGATAAATGAGCTAAGTAAAAATTCAGAGTTAAACACTCTAGTTTTCGTCTGTCTATCCCATTAGATTTTCAGTCATTGATCTGCCACTTCTTAGAACTGCAAGGACTGACAGATCAACTGAATGGACTGATAAGTACGATAACCTTATCTTAGCCTTTTAAACAAAAAAGTAAACAACAGAATGTCATGGCCTTCCTTAGCTCGAGTATTTACGACACACAGAGAAGACGGTATTCCTTCAAGGCTGATTTGAAATCTCCTGTGTAAAATAACAGTGGAAGACAGCAATAAAGAAAATCCCCAAAGCGGTCTCCTCTAAGGAGTGTGTTTCCTCTCACCTTTGCTGTCACTGGTCTTGTTTATTGGACCGCTTTCTCCGGAGTCTGAGGCCATAAAGTGAGGAGAGAGAGAGGCTGAGGGAGCTGAATTATCCAGGAGAAACCGATCCGGAGCAGGGTGTCGCTGCGCTGACTCCAGGTCAGCTGCAGCCTCCGGGTCATTCTGTGTGATTATTTGTTTGTGCCACAGGATGGATTTACTGTCAGACACACAAGCACAGGTAAGTAAGTGCAGAACCAGGCACACAAACACATCTGTACCAAATAATGTACCCCTCTTGTTATTTATTTTACACCCTTTATCCTCTGGGGTCAATTTCACCCCAGTAGTTTAAAACTCAAGACAATGATCATATTCCACATTTGAACCAACATGTATGTATCTGGTGCTTTAGGTATCTTAGTTGACTAGCGAAATAACCATTTAAATAAAACATTACCCCAACCTTCTCCCCTACAGACTCCTTTATACATCCAGGATTTCTATTATTTATAGTATTTTATATTTATAAATCACCCTAAAATCTCACTGACTGTTAAAGTAAGATCTTTTTGATGTTGTTAAAGGACCAATAAATAAAGCAGAGGGTAGGTTTTTTTACAATGATACATTTGCATGTAATAGTCACCTCAATATCATCCTACACAATCAATACAAATATGTGCAAAATGTTGACATTTTTACATGTTTTATACTACTAACAGCCTGGGGTCAAATTGATCCCAAGGAACACCGATGCGTACAAAGTGCGTACAGGACATTTAAAAATGATCTTCATGTTCATTTTATGTTTACCCATTAGTACGGAGCCCCTAAAGGTTCATGGAGAGAGAAAAAAAGTATCTTGTGCGCACGATATACTTTCTCGTTCGCATGAAATTCTATTTTGTGCGCACGAGATAGTGGCCGTTTCTCAATCTCGAGGATACTGGCTTCCAAGCCAATATTTCAAGGATGCTACGTCATCGAGTGCCGCCGAAGTACTGTTCCAATGTCCAGCACTTGGAATTCCACCGAGGCCGCGTCCTTGGTTTGGGGGACATTTCGAGGCTGCACATGGGTAGACTTCGCATCCTTAAAATCCCCACAATGCTTTGCGCACGGACCAATTTCAAAAACCCTAGCAGAGAATGGCTGAACCGACGCAGCACACATTTAAATGTAAGTCTGTAGTGGCGTCGATCATGTGTTGGTAAATATGTGACTTTGTTACATTTGTTATCACCAAAAATGTGTTCCGTGAAAGTAAAGCAAGTTCATAATTAGATAGACATTGTGAGGTATTTATTTTCAGTACAGTTTATGTTGAAACCGTTAGAGAGAGTGGCACACTTGTTAGCCTATTCCATTCTTCTTCGCTTTCCGAAGCCGTGGCTTGGAAGTGACTTGGGAGTACGCGACTACCAAGCCAGCATCCTCGAGATTGAGAAACGGCCAGTATTTCGTTTGCACGAGAAAGTTACCGGTGCGCCAAGTAGGAAGTGGAGCACAGAGGAGACAACCGTTCCAATGCAGACTGTTATGTTTATGTGGAGAAATGGCAGTGCATACATTATTAGATATATTTTAAACTCAGACTTCATTTAGGAACATTTTGACCAGGGGTTTAGAGCTATTTGTTTAAGCACCGGATTCGCAAAACAGAAGAGTCTGTAAACCAGTCTGCTTTGATCTATGAATTCCTGTCCGTGACTCACAGAATCTGCTGCCCACAGCTGTTTTATAGAAGGAAAACCTCCTTCACTTTATGAAATCTCTGCGGCACCAGTGGCCTGTACTACGAAGCACTACTTTACTATTCATTCATGAAGTATGACGCTGCGCTGTCAGCACGCGTCTCCATGTTTGGGATTGGTCAAATGTTGCTAACCCTTTCACGTGAACGCGCTCTCAGCCGGACAGAGAAACCCTGGTTGATTTACTGAGTTGAGAACCAGCTTCGTAGGACCGCTTAGCGAGATCGCGTTTGTTAGGGTTAGTTAAGCCAGGTAACTCAAACATATCCAGGGTCCAGGGACATACAAAGTGTCTTGCCCAAGGACACAACGGCCTGACGCCGTGGCGGCCGAGGCGGAACTCAGCAGAACGCCGAAATTGCGGCGCACCTATGTGTTTGTGCGGCGCAATTAGTGTGGCGCGGCACGGTTTTGACGCTGCGAGGCTCCACTAGCAAAACAGAGGGCCTCATCATATAACTTTGCGTGGGGCCTCATGTTGGCCAGGGACGGCCCTACAGTAGCTTCAGTAGCTTCGGTAGCTACAGTAACTATACATTGTGAAAGTAAATAAATAACTACATGTATAGCCTATAGCCTATAGTATAGTAAACATCACTTACCAGCAGGGGATAGTTTTTCTTTCTTCTTGAAGCAGCCATTTTGTAAAGCTTGTCAAATGGCCTAAGTCACAAGACAATGCGACTTAAGCCATTTCTTTTTTAAATATATTGCCACACTCTTGACATAGGCCATTATACTATCAGGGTAGGAACAGCACTATCCTTTCAATAAGGATGTAGGCAATTTGAGGTGGCCAGCATCAAGAAGAGATGATTTAGGCAAAAAAAAACTTTTCTCCAAAATATGACTTAGGCCATTAGTTTAAGAAGGTGACGACAACTGTCATATTATACTTGTTCTGATAAATGTGATGGTATCCATACTGCATGTGCTTTGATTGAGACTGGGACAGACGTTTTGCTCTATCAGGATCAATTCAACTGTTCTCTTAATAATTATGTATTTGTATGCATGGTACTTATTTAATAAAGACATCGTAATAATAAGCTTCAGCAATGAGTGTTCAATAACATCCGAAACTACGGAGGTCGACAGGTGCAAATGTGTTACAACGGCCCAAGTCAACGTTTCAGTTTTCAGTTTTCTGGGAGCGTAAATAAATTAATCTAGAATGTGTCTTTCATTTGAAGCGAATTACATTTCGAAAAATTAGAAACACAGCTTGACATAAAATGCAATTGCACAATCCAGACATAAAGAGAGAGCAGTAAGATCTGTTTCAGTATGCATGTAAAAAAGACAACATAGAAATTAAGCTTTCAAATATGATCATCATCTGCTCACTCCCTCGAATGACTCCACTGAATCTCTCATTCAAGTGTTTTTGTATCAGATGAGTGACACCTGCCACATCTGTCGCAGCGCTCATTAACACCATCAATAGAAGCAGCCATCTGCTCCAGAGAAGGAAGGTGCAGCACGCCGAAGAGGCTCCCACCTGTCCACGACTCATCCCCCCGCCCTCACTGCAGTGCAGAGCATTGGTGTGTGGTTTATGGAGAAAAGGTCAGAGCAAGATGTAATGCTCCTCAGTAACAGAATGAGTGTTGCTGAGAAACACCCATGTTGCATACCTTTTACATCCAGTGTGTGTCCCTTAAACTGCTATATCATGTTGCTATGCTGCATGTTAAATGTGTCTGATGTGAAGTTCTTGTTCTGTTTTAAAGGTCACCTATTATGCTTTATTTTATATCTATACAAAACATGACTCTGAAGTGTTTTGCTCAAAATACCAAACAGATCACCCATTGAAGGATGCCTCATACCCCTCTATTTCAGCCCTGTTACAAAAGTGCTGATTCTGGGTCTGGCCCTTTAAATGTAACCGAGCCGCTGCTGGTCATGCCCCTTTTGGAGCTGCTGCTGGCCACGCCCCCTGGAGCGGCCGGCCGCTTACAAGCAGTGAGCTCTGTGAAGAGAAGGCTGTCTACCAGCAGGAACTCATTAATTATGAGCCGTGATGAAACGCCATATCATGTTCCAAACCACTTAAAGATTTATTTCTGAAACAGTTTGGAGCTCAAAAACTTTCTCCCTCGCGGGTTTACCACAAGGACAGTCCCTTTTTATATCCTGCTTCTTTACACATATTCTCTCCAGTACAGCGTTAGCTCTGAGTGTTAGCATGCTTGCTAATGTAAACACAGACCATATTACTTCCAAAACACGTTGTGCATTGTTTCTGATACAGCACATAGCTTGACATGTTCTTTATTCAGTGTTTACCGCTAGAACAGCGCCATTGTATGCATATATACACAACAACTTTACTTTAACGGCCCGTCCACACAGCGGCGTGCGTTGAAGCTTCCAACGCTTCTGCCCATTCACTTTGAATGGGGTGACGTCACTTTTAGCCGAACTGCATTTTGGGAAGCGACGTGGAGCGTTGCTGGCGTTGCTTGCTTCAAAAGTTGAGCAATGTTCAACCTTTGGCACCTCGGCAGAAGCGTCAGCCAATGAAATCCCGTTTATGCAAATCTGCCAGTACAAGCGCTAGCCAATCAAACCGCGTGTATGCTGGGAGAGACTACGCAGGTCATTTCCTCATATTCCAAAAAATGGAGGGAAAATTCATTATAGCGGTAGTGAATCACCCGGTGCTGTTTGATCAGTCTCTGTTCATTTACCGGGATACAAACCAGAGGAGCGAGGCATGGAGGGAGGTGGCAGAGACAGTGGGTGGAACTGGTAGGGTTTCGCCTGTTTGGGGAGTTTATATCCAGTGTACTTCGTTTTAACATTTCTATTGCTTTGTATGTCGGGGGAGGGAGATTCATGTGATTGGTTGTTGGTCGCAAAAAATCCCCAAGCTTCAGACACGCCGACCTCCAAGCATCAACGCACACCGCCGTGTGGACGGGCGTAAGTCCCTCCTGTAGACATCCTGCTGAATACACAGACACACAGCTGAGGGAGGGGGGGGGGCAACATCGCCCTGTTGTGGCAAATCGACCCTCACAACAGGAAAGAATGAAACAGAGAGGAATCAATAAAACACAGACATGGTTGAGATGAATCATTATTATTCAGTTGTGCAACAACAAACAATAATGGGGAAAACATTTCACCCTCTGCCACAGCAGCCAATCGCGGAAATGTCCCCCAACCAGTAGCAACAATCACATAGCATATATAGCCACTGTAATGAACACACACTCATTTCCCTAATCATGTTTAACGAGCACACGGACATCATGTTCTCCAAATGGACGCACCAACATCAGCACAACATGTTCCGGATGTCGAAAGGTCATTATCTCATGACGTCTTTAGGAGTCTTGCAGGATATGAATTATCCAATTAACAAAGACTTAACTTTATTATATCTGAGGAAGACCTCCCTTGGACTTCCTCTGACCTTGGCCAATTTACTTAACATGGGTACATCTGCTGATAATTGCGGAAAAGGCAATGGAGCCTCTCTGACCTGTGTTACCTTAATAAATAAGCCAGTTGACAGTTCACGAGCGTCTTTCTAAAAAATGAGAAAACACATGATACAGTTATGTGAAATTTGTTGACATAATTTAGGAAAAACATTTAGACATAGGACCTGATTTCTGGGACTATTTAGGGAGGCTGTGGCTCAGTAGTTAGTGTGCTGGACTTCAAATCAGGGGATAGTGTTATGCTGTGTTCGTTATTCTCACGTCCAGGTAAGAAGTTTAAAAAGGAGACTAAATGGAGTCTCTGAGAAGGTTCAAATTGGTACTTTAATTAATAAAAAGCGTGGTAATGTCACAAACAGAATATAGTCCGAACAGAAATACAGCTGTGATCTCTGGCTCTGGTAGTGAAGAAAAGAGACCGTCCCCTCAGGTCGCGCTGCAAGATATCCTCTGCTGGCTCCTCCCTGCAGGCCGACTCACCACATTTCAATATCCGTTGTTACGCATATCAGAGGATAAAAACATTGTACATTCAATATATATCTAAACACGCCTTTTCTCTTCCTTAACTCTTTCATGACTTTTCATTTAACACATTCTAAACGCTGTAATCAATACTCCTAAAAATACAGGAAATACTTCACAGCAGTTTGGTTTCCGGTCAGTCTGAATGTTGTCACATGCTAACCACATCTGTAAACAATAACGTAATCAAATAAACTGTACCTTATCCAACAATAATAATATCTCGACGTCTATAGTTGTAGTGTTGAAATCAGTAGGTTTCGCTGTGCAACATCATATCATATCGGTGCTAAATTCACCTCTATATTAAATGGTATATTAGCCTTATGCTAACCGGAGATGAAGGATTTTCAGAATAAAAGCTTAACACCTGGTTGTGTACAAGAACTTCTGGTTTTTCAGTATAAAACAGCAATTAAACTGACTGTGTGTTTATGGTGCACTATGCTCTCAAAACATTGATTTTAATTTCTAACAATAGCAAGTTCAAGTCCCACTGCAGTCAGCATGTCGTTGTGTCCCTGAGACACTTCACCCCAAAGTGCTCCTGTGGGGATTGTCCACGGTATTGAGTATGTAAGTCGCTTTGGATAAAAGCGTCTAACATGTAATGTAATGTCCTTTAATGGCAGCCCTTGTCACGGACCAAGGTGTTGGCAGCTTCTCCGGAACTTGGTTGTTCAGCTCAGCACCGTGAAGAGCATCTCAGTGGATCCTCCTCAGCCTGTGGTTCAGCTCCAACAGGACCGCAGCACACTGGAACACTTCAACCATCATGTCAAGCATTTGGCAGATATAATGTGGTTAGTATTTCACACTCCTCCTCCGTGTTTTTAAGGCAGGGATAAAAGAACCTGTTCCCGGTGCTGGCTCCATCTCTGCTGAGCCTTTGAACTGCCAACCTCCCTGCAGAGCTTTGGAACCAGTGGGCGGGCTAAATCTCTAGTCCCCCGCTGCTCTTTCACAAACTTGGCATCTTATCCCTGGTAGCACGACACAGTTATTACTTGCTTAAAATGGCTTAGGGCCGAATCCCTGTCCCCACCCCACTCAATCCTCCCAACATGTTGACTTCCTATTGTTTGCCACCAATGGAGCTCATGTTCAGCTACAACAGCTGAAGAATGCTGCAGCCACCTACACCAGTGGCATTCAGCAGGAGACATCAAGTAGTCTATTTTTAGACTCCAAACAGACATCAAAGAACTGATGTCGGTGGAGCAGAGTGTTGTGACACCTCACTTTGCTGCATCTTGGCTACGAAATGAGGTGCACTGAAAAAAACGTAATGTTGACTATAATAAAATGTATGATGTCAACAGATGTAACCGGTGTCGATTAGCGGTGTCTGCGTTGTGTATCTTTCGTTGATGCGTGAGACCCGAGCCAGCATACCGTCGAACCGGTCTCCGTTTATTCATTGACTGACAACAGACATGTAACGAATCAGTAGTTGTTATATTAGTTTCCCCTCACACTGACTCCTCTCACGTGGAACACATTCATAGAAAGGGAAGAGGAAAACGTGGAGGACACATTGTGAGGGGGGGGGAAAGTCCCCACGAAAATAATCTTCAGACTGAATTTTGGAGGTTCAGCTCACTGATTTCAGACCTAGTCAGGTATTCAACGTTTAATAAAGGAAGAACACAGAATTATTAAATACAAAACAAAGAATTTGTGTGATTATACTAAATGATTTATAAAAGAAATATTTAACACTAAACATCTCTGCATATTTACAACTGCTACAGAGCTCCCAAAGGAACTGTATGAGACGTTGAAAGCAAGAATATTAAGGTGGACATAATATTTTTTATTTAAACTTAATATTATTGCTTTTAACTAACCTAATACAGTACAATACATTCCGTGTTGTGTACATTGTGTGCTGCATAAGAAGGAAATGACTCTCCTGGTGGCAGTAGTCTGTATCCGGACCATTTTCATGCTACTTTCTCACCACTCAAGTATTTTGTTCTCATGTAACACTTTACGCCTATGTAAAACAGAGAACAGTCTCCATTGAGGGATTGTGCCTCTCAGACTTTATCATGATCCAGGGAGGGTTTGGGCTCTCTGAGTTCCAGAGATGAGCCGGCTCTCCTGGCAATACTTCAAACTTCTTTTGAGGGGGAGTTTTAAATCCCCTCTGTAGGTGTTTTCACTCCCACAAGTCAATTTAATTTCACAGTCAACTCGAGAGTCCAAACACTTTGAACTAGAGTGTTCACACAGCCACACAGTTAATGAACAAAGAGAAGAGAGTTGGAGAGTCTGAAATACAACGGAGCTGATCCCCAGCAGGATAATGCATACTGTTGTATATAAAAATCAGTATGCAAAAAAGTTTTCCTCACTCTAGGGAATATGTCACGAACTTGGAAACACATGGAAAAGGACTCAAATGCACGACCCGGGAGACAGAGGTAAAGTATAAGTAATATACTTTATTCCAACATAGGTATACAAAAAATGATCGACACTCTCACGAGGTGACAAAAAAGGCACAAAGAAAATGGCTCACTAAGTGAGGAACAAAACTTACAAAGGATTTTCAGGAGCATCAATCAGGCTTCAGACAAGAAATGTCATTTAAGTCATTACTGCACAAAATATGGTAGGGATTGCAAATAGCAGACATTTGTGTAAACAAATCATCAACTTGGGATCATAAATGTTTGTGTGGGTGGTAATCAGATCCGATTTTCTAATTCTGAGATATTTCAGCTTGGACTAAAGTGGTGGATAAGCGACGATGTCTGTTAGTCATTTCTTCACTTCATGGTTCAATGGTTTGGCAACATGTGTAAACCACATCAACGTGACATTAGTTACACTCTTTTGCACGTACTCTGTTGCTTTGCATTATGTTTGGATGCTGGAACTAGAATGACCTGATTTTTACTAAACACAGACTTCACAGCTACAATAGAAATAGCTACATCCTACTTTGAGATTCCTCATTCCTAATTGTGTGATTATGATGTGGAAGTGGTGAAGACATTTGTGTTCCCTGATGAAAACACCAATGTTCTCATCAGCTGTTTGTTCAGCTTGGAGGGATCGGCTTCCTGCAGCAGGAGCTCTCAGCTATTAACACCTGCCTTCCAATCAAATTATTTAACGGACGGCCTCCTCTCACTTCGAGGCAGCCGTGATTTCATGAACACTTGTCAGCAGACTTCACAGCTTCGGGTTGACGCTGTTTAGTTGCTGCCAGCATGTTTTGCTGGGAGGAAACAAGCATGCTGTCTGGAGAGGATGCATTTACTGGATTCAAGGATGTAAAATGTGTAATTATATTACTTAGACATCAATGTATTACTCATTGGAGAAATAGGAATGTTCTAGATCATTTTGCTTTTGGACTGGTACCCTAACAGAACACCATAATTCTGAAGATATATATAATTTAGGGCTGTCAGTCGATTAAAATATTTAGTCGCATGATTGTCCATAGTTAATCGCACATTTTGTATCTGTTCTAAATGTGCCTTAGAGCAGTAGCCTACTGGGCATGTTACGTGGCCGGCCCAGTAAGGTTGATCATAAATTATAACATAATGAAAAAAAACAGCAACCTTTTCAAAATAAAAGCAACACAGCTGTATTGCTTGCATGGCGTAAATACTTTTCTAACTGTTGTTTTTATTTTGAAAATGGTGCTGCTGTTTGTTTGTTTTATTTACGTAAACGCACGTGCCGTGAACAGCTACGAGTGATGCTGGCCGGCTACGACATCGCGGGAAATCTGGAGCTTCAGCTGCAGAACAGAGCGGTCAACTTTGACTTTTTTCCTTGGCTTTGGATGAGAGCTGCGATGTACGTGACATTGCCCAGCTACTCATCTTCCTACGTGGGATAACTACGGACTTTAAAATCACGGAGGAGCTGGCAGCCATGCAGTCAATGAAGGGGACAACAACAGGGAGTGATTTGTTCACGGCAGTATAGGCAGAAATGTACTTTAGGGCCTGTAGAAAATAGGGTGGGCCAGATTTTTCTTTTGCGCATCAGAAGCTAACAACGATCCCCGCCGGTACCGGTGGCAGATTACTTTTAGAATACTTTCTTTTTCCATAACAGATGGGTATGTTTTGGTGAACAGGAGACACGTACTGTTTTAATGGCTTATCAAGAGCACAAACACAACATCTTGGTGTCATTCTGGACAGCTCTCTCATCTGCACCACACATACAACTATTTCATCGTCATCAGAAAATGATCGTATAGATCGCTGCTAGATGAGGGCAGTGGGGGCTCTTCTTGGAGTCTGGCTTTTTTTTTTTTTTTAAACCAAAGTTCATTAGTGAACTTTGAGCCATCATTTATTTTGCAGGCAGCTCTCTGCCTCTCTCACGTTATTATGGCGCGCGCCGGAACCAACAATCAGTGTTACCGTAAATGAGTTTGGTTCAGAAGATAACACATACAACATTAATTAAACTCGATATTTGTTCACTTGAATTTCTCTTTGAATTATTGGATATTCTCAATGGGTGAATACATTTTTTTATAATAATAATAAAATAATTTCAAAAAATTAAAAATCTTTTTTTTTTTTAAATCACACCGAAGCTTTCTCAGTGTGGGCCAATGAGTAAACTGGGTGGGCCTAGGCCCACCCTGGCCCTATGGTGGCTACGCCACTGGTTCACGGAGGTAAATACATGTGTGGAAAAGTTGGACTGAAATGGGACAAGCTGGCAGGCGTGACAACAGATGGTTGTCCAAATCTGACAGGGAAACATGTTGGACTATTGAAGAGAATGCAGGATAAAGTGACAGAAATTAACCCTGAGCAGAAATCGGCATTTTTGCATTGTATTATACATCAGGAAGTGTTGTGTAAGTCAGTGTTAAAAATTAACCATGTTGTTGATGTTGTAACTAAAATACCGGTAGTTAACTTTATCAGGGCAAGAGCTGAATCACAGACAGTTTGTTGCACTTTTGGAGGAAAGTGAGACTGTCAGGTGGCTCAGCCTGGGCAAAGTGCTGAAAAGAGTATGGGACCTGAGAGAAGAGAATCAAGACGTCTGTGTGAAGAAAGGAAAGGACATCCCACAGCTTTCAGGTGCATACTGGATGGCAGACCTTGGTTTTACTGTACAAATCTATAGAATACTATAGACATTTTCTGTAGAATACTACAGGATTTTTGCGGATATACTATAGAAATGTTACTATAGATTCTGGGAAATAATCTATAGAATACTATAGTACTATAGAAAATATATACTGTGTAGATGGTTTTTTTGTAGAAAAGAATCTATAGAATCCTATAGAAAACCCCATGGATGCTTTCTATAGAACTTTTCTGTAGAATACCATTCTGTAGAATACTATAGAATTTGTGACCTATATTCTATAGAATCTGTGGACATTTCAATAGAACTTCTTTGAAGAATACTATAGAATGTTTGCAGATATTCTACAGAATTCACCTATGAATTTTACTATAGATTCTGCAAAATAATCTATAGAATCCTATAGAAAATTGCTATTGTTTTCTATAAAATTGTTCTGCAGAACAGTACAGGATTGGTGTAGAAATGCTATATTTATCCTAAATTATTACGGTCAAACACCTTCAATAAATTGACGCACTAAAAACTCAGCAGAGAAACACTGTTATTTCACAGAAGACCCAACGCCTTCAATAAAGTGCTAACACTTGCTCAAGTTTGTAAAATAACAATTTTATTTTGGAAGCAAGTGCTGTAAACAGCTCAAACAGTTTAAATCCTTTAAAACTTTAGCTTGCAGTGTTTGTTTAGATTTAATGTTTAAAGACAGTATGTAATGTTAAACCTATAGAAGTGCAATCTAAACACAACATGTAATGATTCATTTTATGTAGAATTACAGTACAGACCTTAAATGAAACACAAATGTTAGTGAGTAGTGTGTGTGTGTGTGTGTGTGTGTGTGTGTGTGTGTGTGTGTGGTGTGTGTGTGTGTGTGTGTGTGTGTGTGTGTTGTGTGTGTGTGTGTGTGGTGTGTGTGTGTGTGTGTGTGTGTGTGTGTGTGTGTGTGTGTGTGTGTGTGTGTGTGTGATTCAGATGATATATATACAGTGTATTACTAAGTCAAATGAAAACATACCACACCAGTAAAGTTCGATGAATGACAGTCAATCACCGGACACCAATCCTCCTCCAAATTGGCAGTAATCATCTCCATCCTTGGTGCCTCTGGGGTGGAACAACAAACAGGGAAAAAGGACACTATGATTCACTGGAAAGTCCTTAAAAGCAGGATGACCATTTCTTGAAACAAACTTAATTGAAATAGTCTGTATCGATATTTGCCACTATTGCACATTTGGGAAATGTGAACACAGAGTACTGTCAGCTTTGAGAGTGCTAGTTGTTAAATGTTTAGCTATAAAATGCCCCGTAAGAACAATTTGAATCACCAACAGAAGGAAGATATGGATTCACAACTGTGGACACCAAGCCCCCGGGACTTTGGCTGGATTCGAAATGACACACATATTCAGGGTTCTTACACCTTTTACAAAGTCACATTCAAGCACTTTTCAAGGTGCATTTTCAAGCATCTTACAGCTGTTGTAAATTACATATTTATATACACATACTCAAATAATTATTTCACTACCTCACATTAAATGCTATAAACTATAAACAACCAATTTCATAATAGCATTCTACACGAGGATGAACAATTAAAGAAAAGAAAACTAAGTTTAATATTTCAAAATGAGTGAAATGGACCAATCTGCACAGTGACTACTTTTACTGTCGCTACTTTAACTATATTTAGATGATAATACTTTTCTACTTTTACTTGAGAACATTTTGAATGCAGGACTTTTACTGTAACAGAGTATTCCTACACTCTGGTACTTGTACTTTTACTCAAGTACAATATCTGAGTACTTATTCCACCTCTGGTAGCGTATTAGTCTGAATTGTAGCCACAAAATCACGCAGAGCTGCATAAAAATAGACTCACAATGGGAACAAGTGGAAAATAATATTTACAAATGTGTACAATGATTTGTAGGTAATGCTGACTACTCAAGACACCTGACTTATACATCTTCAAAGGAAGACTGTGTTCATTCTACAATTAGATAAAGCTAAATGTAGTTTTACTTGTATAATACTTCAAGATTTTATATCAAAGCCTGTTTCTAAAAGTATCAACCATAGCGACGCGGTCAAATCCTCAGTTTATAATTTATAACAACATACTAATAAGTACCTGAGGTGTACCCCCCCTTGTGCATTCGTTTCCTGTTAACTACCTGTGCCTTCCCGGTCAACATTGACCGTTCCCTTATAACTAATTGTAAATCCATAATAATACAGATATTATCACCTAATGTTGTGTTTCAGTGTTTTATCAACTCAAATTATTGTGAATAATTTCCAGTTCTGAACTTCCATTTGCTTTTTATGGCCAGACATTGTCCCATCATGCCCACCCTCCAACGCCACCGTTGTATACTGTATATATTAGATTTATTGTGCTATTTTCCGCGTATCCTAGCTTTAAGGGAGATGCCATCCTCCTTGAAGTGGGGCAAGTCGGTATAGATAATGCAGATGGCCTTGTAGTCAGCAGGGTCCCCCTCTGGCAGAGGTGTTAACCGAGGCATAGATCACCACAGTATCATACGTCTGAGAACACAATAAAGCTTTAAACAGTGGATAGCATGGGGATGACATAGTTGTGCTGTATACTCATACTGCAAAAGCTTCCCTTATATCAGCTTTTGGAGCAGTCTCATGTTGACTGAGTGGTTGATGGAGGCATAGGTGATGATGTCATCAGGTTCATCCTGCAGGTGTGGAAGGTATTATAGAAACGTTAAAAACAGGTCATCTGTAACGTTACTCTAATCAGTTGAAACTTGACATTTATCTACTTGATCTTGCATACTCATGGAGGAATATTTCATGTTCTACTGGAGTTACTAATATGAAATGACTGATATTATTTGACTGATATGACTGCTGGTGCTGGTTGGTGGGTTGGGCTGGTTTCCTGTGGTGTTGGTAACATTGCCTGTGGTCTGATCCTACACACACTTACAATGAATATTATCTCTAGTTATTGTTTAGATATATTATATATTACGATATTATTATATATACTTATATAATATTCCTTCTGTGATATATTATGTATTATACATATATATATATAATATATATAATACATTGTTAAATTCAACATGTATATTTTCTAACTCGTCTTGATTATTGCTAGGCTTTTAATTTGCATTGTCAATGGCTTTGTCTTTCTTATGGCTGCTTGTAACACAAACAAATCCCAAATTGGGATTCAATAAAGTACCATCTCTATTTATCTAGGATGTTGTTCTCTGAAAGACAATCAACAAGCATCCATCAATACCTGCCAAAAAGGAGAAAACATAAACATACTGCTCATTTATTGGACATAAATGAAGGTTAACTTACTAGCTCTGTTCTTGTGTGCTATGATGATGACAGCCAGGAAGCACAGGAGGAGCAGAGCAGCTCCCAGGGACCAGCCTCAGTGGCTATTGAGTTTGGAGACTGAATGGACCTGATATGGACCAGAAAGGAAACAGTACATGTCAAGACCGGTTCCATGATTTAGACATTAACATATTACCGGTATTTTACATTGCCTTTTCACACCTGGATAAGAGGAACAATATATTTAATCTTTTTATTGCCATTTTTCAACGTACTAGGAATTTGCTTTCGGCATGGTGCATAACATGGAGAAAACATTGGACAGGGTGCAGGGACGAGACAGGACTAAACAAAGACAGGACAGTAAAAAGTACAAGTTCAAAATACTAGTGCAAAATAAGATAAGATAAAAAAAAACGATATACAAAGCGTAGTGTGGTCAGTGTATATACAGTAAGTGTGTATAGTGTAATGTGTATGTGTACTGGTGTGTGCGGCATGATATGTGAGTAGTATGTCCTATGTACAGTACATTCGGTGGTCATCATGTGCAAGTGTCTCAACGGCAGTGGTGAACCGTGTCTATCACAACTGGACCTTCTGTAGACACACACACACCCACCGCTGCCCCCCCCCCCCTTCCGCGGCATTATAATGTCCGTCTTTTCACTGAATTGTCGTTTTGAAAAAGGGTACTCACAACGATTCTGCAACAACTTCATCTTCACCAGTTGCACTGTCATTTCAACGTTAAAAACAATAAAAACGGCATGAATTGCTTCGTCGCATTCTAGATCCCTCTGTCTCGAGCCAGTGAACTAGCGGGCCTTCTAGAACACACCCTGGAACCGAGGGAAACTCTGAAAGAATACGCCCATTGGCTACAAATCAATATATGATTGGTTGATCAAACTGTCAGTACAAACGTACGCTCTCATTCAGTGCATCGGCCAGGGCCTTCGATCAAGGATGTAGAATACCTTGTGAAGGATATTCTACCCAGAGACCCAGAACAAGATCTGATTGGTTGCTTTCTTTTCTAACACAAAACCACTGAAATGCGTAGTGCATGGTCCGAGAAGGACAAACAAATCAACGTAACACTTTAATATTACAGATCAACAACACAGATACCATTCTCATGTATTCATTTTATATACATTTTATTTCTATAATTAAATCGATATTTTGTTGAAGGCCTGACGGTTCGCCACTGGCTCAACGGTGACAGGGTTCGGCACGGGGGTGGGATGGGTTCGGGTGATTTCTTCTTGAAGTCCACAACCATTCAACCATGCAATAAACCATTACATATCCTGTTGAATAACAATAAAAACGCTTTCACTTTTACTTTAACTATTGGTATTGTTCATGAAGCATTATCCAAGTTAGATCCTAGGAACCGGCTGGCCCGGACAACTTAGAACCTTTCTTTTTAAAGATAGCTGCAGATTTTATTGCTCCACCTCTTACTTCTCTTTTTAACCTCTCCCTCAGCACAAATACAATTCCAAAAGTATGGAAGTCAGCTTATGTCTTGCCTTTCTGAAAGGAGGGGGAGGCAACTATTTTAAATAATTATAGGCCAATCTCTAAAATGTCAGT